>NC_086291.1:3611805-3744305 GCF_963924245.1 Chroicocephalus ridibundus | reverse complement strand
GACGCAGTGTGTTTTAGGTGTTTGTCTTTGTACTTTTGTGATTTTTGAATGCACATGCAGGAAGGGCTCTTCTTAGAGAAGCAGTCAAACTGTGAAGCACTAAGCTGAACCCTGCTTCAAGCAATTTTTGTTTTACAACTGTTCCTTTCACAAGCAAGCCTTAAAAAAAAAAAAAAAACTTCCTTTTTCTTCAGATCCCACACCCATTTTTATTAGCAGACTGCAATCAATCCACATTCAATAAAAGTATATAATGCCCATTTTTATATGCACGTTTTTAAACTTCCAAGTTCTGAAAATTGTTTACTGGTTATTCTCTATTTAAGGAAAAAATAAAATGTTTTGGATTTTCATATGTGTCTGATAAGTGGTTGAGTAGTCATTTTGCTCTATTGTATTGTGTGATTGTTAGTATATGGTATCACATCCTCTAGCCAGCATCCTTTGCCTTCCCTATAGCACTTAGCTGGGCATTACTTTATTAAGACATATGTGCACTAAAAAAAAAAAAAATAGCAGCTTTCAGTGCTTCACAGTGAAGGGAAAAAAGCCTAGACAAACATTTTGTCAGAACCTTGCTATGAGACAAGGTATTACCAGTAAATTGGTTGTATATACAATAAAATTGCACCCTTTTTTAAACAAAACAAACTAAGCAATAGTTTGGGCAGTTAGTTGTTTTTAGTGAGCATGTTGTAGTCATGGCTGCAAAGAGAGAGAATTAAACTGCCCACTCAGAAGATATGTAATTTGTATGTTGTATAGTTTTATTGATTACACTGATTTATTCTACCCTATTTTATAATGCAGGACTTTTGTAATGTTGTTTAAATGAGGAAAAATTTCTGTCAAATTAGCTTAGTGGAATTTCTGATTGTTCGTTATAAAGGCAGCGTTCATAGAATTGCTTTTTTTTTTTTTTTTTTTTCCTTTGGGAACTGGATTTAAGTTAAAAACTTTCCCGTTTCCTTTTTGTATGTATTTAAATACAGTTATTTTTCTTCTCTCAATGGTATAGCATATTCCTATGCTTGAGAAGTATAGGCTACTGAAGAACCATTGTAAATGGACATTACAGGTATGCTGTATTTTTGAAGGTATTTTGTCATATTAAGTTTGATGACGCTAAAGTTAGGGAACTCTGAGCAGAATTGCGAGAAAAAAAAATGTTTTAAAGGCTTTAAAACATTAGGTAGGCGGTCAAGGGTGTTAACCAACAGGGGTTGTAAAGTATTACACGCTAAATTCAAGTTTCCTTCACCTTGCTCCCAGGCGGGAAAGCCGGCGGCTCCGTTCCGTGCAGGTGGAGGGAACAGACAGTGTTTGACCCTCCGGAGCGGGCGCCGAGCCGGGGGTCCCGCCGGGGGTGTGCAGGCAGGAGCAGGCAGGAGCCCCCGCTCTCCGCCTCGGGTCCCCTTCCCGCTCCCCTCCTTCTTTTTTGAGTCACGCGAACAACTTTTTTCTGATTTTGGGTTGGTTTGGCTTTTTTTTTTTCGCTCCAGAATCCGTCAGACCCACAAATACTCTGACCTGTGCCCACCCACCCACCCCCCCCATCCAAATTTAAAGCCCGAGAAATGGCTTAGCGCGAATTGACTTCTTCTCAAGTTAATTCCTTTCCTTTTTTTTTTCCTCTTTTTTTTTCTTTTTTTTTTTTTTTTGAGCGAGGGCACTTGCTTTTATCATGCCGCACACCCCAGCAATGCCATTATTATTTATTCTTCCTCCTTTATAAGAAAAACTTTCGGGCTTCGAGTTTAGGCAGCCATGGTACACTTTGTCTCTGTTGCTTGTTCCCCCTCCCCTTAAGGTCGAAGGGGAAAAGAAACACCAAGTTTTCTCAACTCCACAGTATTCAGTCAGCCCACAGGAATATGCAAAATCCCTCTAACATTTTTTTTTTCTTTCTCTAGTTCTCTTTGTTCCGTATATTTGCAGCTTTGTAGTAACAGTGTTATAAAATATTTACTGTACAAAAATACAAAAAAACCCAGATACATAGCCTAAAACAGTTTTTTTTTCCTTGTGGTGAATTATTTTTTTTTTTTTTAAAGAATGTCAGTTAATATTGTACTTTGCATTGTGTCTCTGGAAATATCTTTTTCTTTTTTTCTTTTTTTTTTTTTTTTTTGGTAGAAGGCCTCCATCGAACAAAATTAAAACCATAACCGGCATGACAATGTAAGGAGAGCTTCAATGGCACCTAAACAATAAATAAATAACAAAATAAACCTCATGAGGTCTGTCGGAGGCAGGTCTTGTGAAGTTAACACTGCCTGCCAGGCAGGATTTTCATTAAATCGAGCTTACAATGCCAATTTTGTCTTGAAGTCAATGCATGTATTACTGTTTGACAGTAAACCCAGCTATGCCATCATCAAGTCCAAGGCTGCGCAATAGTCTAATTAGTATCGAGTACATTTTCCTTTTATTTTTTCCAATAAAAAAGCAGTGGGATGAAAATTGCTTTGATATATAGCAGGTAACATTGAAGCTATTCCATAGCACTTAACTGTAGTGAATACTGTGTCACCAATTCTGAAATCAATTTAATGTTTAATGCAAATCCATTACATGGTGCTATTACAGGCTGGCAAAATGATTTACAAAAATGTGACAACTTGGGCTCAATTCACTCTGCTTTCCAACAATGTAAATGCATAGCAGTGTTTATCTGCATGAAAACTATGCACTAATCTATCTGAAAAAAAAAAGAAAAAAAAGAAAAAAAAAGAAAAGAATATATCAACTTTGGTATCTACTTTCCGTTTACTTCGATCCTTGCCTTTTCGGTCATTGTTATAATGCCAGCTTTAGGACAGAAAGAATTATAAGAAAACCAGCATAATACCTGATATATTAAAATGTAGTGCCTGTGAAATCTGTATTATATTGCTCTTCTGAAGTAAGATTTTTTCTACACCGGTAGCCTTCGCTGTCTGTCAGAACCTTCTGATATAGGTGATGTAAAATAACCGTACAATATTAATGCATGCTATTCCATAATGCTTAGTAGCTGTATGAATATTACTCAAAGTTATGTTAGTCTTTTTTTCTGACTTGGTTCTTGTCAGATAGGTTTAAAGATATTTCACTGAGAACGCAAATTCTGTCTTTTCTTGATTTGGGGTGTTTTCAGTATTTTGGAGGTATACATTTACTTAAATTCAGTATTACTTGTGTTTTGGGTTTTTTTTCTTTTTTTTCTTTTTTTTTCCTTTTCTTCTTTTTCTTTTTTTTGTTTGGTTTTTTTTTTTTTTTTTTTTTTTTTCCTCCTCTCCGTTCCTAGAGGGCAGGACATGGTGTTTGAGACCAGAAATCCGTGCCTGGTTAAGATTTTCGTCTCAAAAAGCTACCCTAAGAATTCAGAGAGCTTGCTCTGAAAGAACAGCCGCATAAAGTTCAAATTTGGGGGACAGTCCTTTAAACCCACAACCGAGCTGATCGAGCTGACGTTGCGAGAGATTTCTTAATGGGCAGCGGTTCACCAGGTACCCCATGCTTGACCCTTCTTCACACCAGACTTCCTCATATAGAAAGAAAAAAAAAAAACCCTTTTGAAAAAAAAAAAAAAAAGAAAAAAGAAAAAAAAAAACCTCATGTGGTTGTTTAGTTTCATGCACAGTTGCAATATTTTTCTTCAAACAAACTCTGTACAAACTTTGGGCCCGATTCATAAAAGCTCCTTTGCTATTAACACGGGAGGCTGGTGGTGGGCTTTTCCCGGCCAAAAATGGAGGATGGTTTGCTCTCCCAGCCCGCGCTTGGGCGAGCCCCGCTTTCCTCTCCCTCCCCTTCCCCTGGCCGTCCCCCCCGGACCCCAGCGGAGCCCCGGGAAGGGTCCAGGAAGGGCCGGGGCAGCGCAGGACCATGCTCCCACCGCAGGCTGGCAGGAGAACGGGGGGAGGCAGGGAGACGCCGCGCTCCGGGCGATGCCAGGGGTGCGGAACGCGGTGGTACGAGGCTGCTCGGTTACAAACGAGATCTTGTCCGTACCAGGAAAAAAAAAAAAACAAAACAAAAAAAAACAACAAAAAAAAGACGCCAGATCGCTACCTCTGAGCTCTAGAGAAAAACCTTTGCAAAGGCAAACGTTCGTACACAATGTGAACTTTTGTACTTCTACGCTTTTTTTGGTTTTTTAGGGAAGACTATTTTCCACTTAGTTAATCTTCTATGCTCGAGCATGAACAAAAACAATTGTGTTGGGTGAAATTCCACCCCACCCCCCCCCCGCCTTTTTATCTGCATCCACAAATTAATATGAGGGGGGGAAAAAAAGAAAAAAAGATGCGTTTGTAGATGGAGCACGGTAGGAAGAGAGTGCCCGGCTTGGCACCCGCTGCCTGCTCCTGCCCCCGGCGCCCGGCTGCCACTGCTGCCCTGGGGAAAGGCCCGTGAAATTCTTTGCTTTGGCAATACAATCAAGGAGAAATCTCCATTTGGAGCTCTGTCCTGGCCCTGTCCCGCTGCCCCGGCCTGGCCCCCGCCGAGTCCCGCAGCGACAATTGGAAATTGGGGGCGCTAAAATTTCCACCGGCCGTGTGAAAGATCTGCCGCAAATTCACTTGACACCCGTGTTAATACCATGTCGTGTTCATTTTTTTTTTATGAGTCAGGCCCCTCGTGCCTCTAGTATACTTGTATTGACTCTCATAGTTACCATTTTAGTTTTACTGTGTTCTGTGAAAAAAATTGTAATTGGTTGAGAATCACTGTGGGCATCCATTCTTATTCAACTAAGTCTCCGCAGGTTTTTTGAGCTGGTGTGGATTAGTTTAACTCTTGTATTCAACCATTAGTGCTACCACCTTCTCACATTACAATACAATTACTGGAAGCAAGTACTGCATTTCCTATGCAACAAAAAAGGAAAATAAAAAATTGCTAATGCTAACGGGCTGTGTTGTTCTTTACTTTCAGCTGGGCACGGGGAGGGGTGGGCGGCCACGGGGCCGTGGCCATCGCCGCCATCGTGGCGTCGGCCTCTCTGGGCACCTGGGCAGGTCTGGGGGTTCCTGGGCAGTTGCCGTTCCCAAATCCCGGGGATATTTCATTAAATCGAGTCGCTGTTGTCGCACGGGCCGTACTTTCCCGTGCTGGCGGTGTCCCCTCAATGCAAGTTCGTTCCTCGCACGATAACAGATTAATCTTCAGCGAACCTCTGCAGGTTAAATCACGCAGAGTAAAGACACGAAGCATACCTGGGCAAGACTGAGGAGATTAATTAATTCTGCAAATGCTACTGTATATCTTTAAGGGTAGCTAAACTTTAAAAATATTACCGCTTTTCCCAAGAGCTGCGGTACCCGCTCGGCTGCTCCGTGAGGCTTCTGCGGGTGTGGGACCCGGAAAAAATAGGTTTCTTTACAACCTGTAAAGTTTTCTTTAAAGCTTTTCTCTGTGCAGCGCCTTCTTCTTAAAAGATAGGTGCGGAAATTAACATTTGCAGAAAGGAATTTTTTGCATTTAAGCCATTTGGGCTGTTTTCTAGCCAAAAAAAAAATCACTGGGGGCTGGAGCAGCTCTGCCACGGGGCCCTGGGGGACGGGAGACAGGGACCACCGGGACCAGCCCTTCCCAGGGCAGCACCGGCTGCAACGCCATGTTATTTTGGGGGAAATGAGTGTTTTCTAACAAATAGTTGCCCGACACTCGTAAACCGCCTCTGTTTCCTTTCTCACACCCCCGCGCAGCTTGGGCTGAGGCCACAGGGCCGGGACGGCAGGTTTGGGCACGGCTGTAATGTCACTGTCCTCGGAGGCTGCCCTGGTGCCACCGCTGCCCGGTGGAGCAGCTGAGGACAGTCGGAGCCCATTCAGTTCAGATTTTTTCCTCATGAAGGTGATTAAATGTTAAGGAAATCCAAATCTGCCCTCACAGAAAACACAGTGCCCCAAGCCGGGGCTCACCAGCGGCGATCCCCCCACCAGCCCCGGGAGGAGGGGGGAGAAGGAGGGCAGGGCTCCCACTTCGGGGCAGAAAGCTCGTCTCGAGGCAGCAAAACGGAGCCCAAATGGTGTCGGTGCCCCTTTGGCTCGGAGACGAGCCCAGGTCTGGGCCCGCCTGGCCAGGGGCCGCGGGAGCTGGGTGGCCCCTCCGAGCAGGGGGCGTCGGGATGGGAGGGGGGAGGGGGACAGGGACCCCCCCCCGCGCACATGGCTGGGCGAATACATGCAGAAAAATGAAAATATGCTTTTTTAAAAAATAAAAAAAGCTGAATTACGCAGGGAAGTTGAATTACAGGGAAGGTTCCTCCCCGTCGCCCCGTCTGCGGCCTGCGCGGCCCGTGCTGTGCTCACCTCCGGCTCCTTAATGCTGCCCCTTTCTCGCTCCCGACCCCCGCGCTCTCCTCCATCGCCTCCCCCTACAAAAATCATTCACTACTATTTATTTATACCCTTTATTATTGAGGCCATGGGCTGAGGCTGCACTGGGTTTCGGTGGAGGAACCAGGAGGGGCTCCAGGAGGGCGGCCAGACCCTGCCCCGTGGGGGTGATGCCGCGCCGGGAGCTTGGGCACCATCTCCCGCTTCCTCGCTCCTTCTCTTGCACCTTTTGTTTCGCTCTTTCTTTCTCTTTCTTCCTGCGGAAGAAAAGGTCTCCATCAGCATCTAAGGAAATAAATCCCATTTATTATTTATTGCTATCAAAATGTGTCAGCTGGCCTTGGGATGCAAGAAGAATACGCAATAGCCCACGAACAGAAAATTAAAAACTTTGGGTGGAAAAGGTCCAAGGTGGTGTTTAAGCAGAGAAACGCGGGCGGTTGCTGCTCTGCCCCGGAGGGAGAAGCGATGGGATGCGCTTACAGGGAGATCTGTACAGTGCAAAGCACGACAAGAGGCGTGTGTTTCTGTGCCGGGTGAAAAACCTGCTGCCCCGGCGCTCCCTTTTGAGTGAGTTTTCATTTATCACCATTTGATTTTTCATCAGTGGAAGAAATACAGGCTGAAACACCCATTCAGGCCATAAATCCCAGGGCATGCAAGCCCTTTTTTTCCTCAAAAGGATGCTCCGTGGCGTGGTGGGGGGTGAAGTTGCAGCGAGCGCGGTGGTGACAAAGTTATTTCTACTGAATTTTGACACGTTGGGTGTTTTTGCCTTTCTTTCCCCAAACGTGGACTCAGCCAAATTTCTTTTGTATTGCCGATACATAATCTTCAGAAATTGTCAATCTTCTCTCAACCTTATTGTTATTGCACAGATATCCTGAAGGGATTACTCACGTGTTGTGAAACAACCTCCTTTTAAATTCCCGTTACTGGCGGATCTGGCCACTTAATCTCTTCCTTAATTGTAAGTGTTCCTGATGATGCGACAAGAAAAGGGCTCGGGGAGTAGTACCAAGGCGGTGGGTTCATCCGCTGTCTTTAATCTGCTGAAGACAAGCCAAGACTGGAAATATTTATTGGTTCGGTACTTCAGCAACACGGTATTAATTGCCTCCGCGTGTTGTGATAGGTAGTTAGCACAAGGGTATTAATGAAAATAGCGCCACTTCATTTTAAAATTAACTGCTTGGCCATTCAGCAACATGAGCTGATAAATTATGGCAATAAATTTGCGATGGAGATTTATGCCGCCGTAAGTGGTGCTCGTGCCCGCAGGCGCGCTCCGGCAGGGACGGGGACACGGGGACGGCACCCCCCACCTCCCCTAACCCGTAGGCAACGCCAGGATTTTATTTTTTTAAATCCTTCCGGAAATGTGGGTTCAGGAGTTTCGTGACCTTTTGGGTGAGTTTTGGTGCTCCTTTAAGATGAATGATGCTCAGGGGCCAAAGGGACCCTCCTTGCCCAGGTGGCTGGAGGCACGGCCAGGTGGCAAACGGGATGCTCCGAGCCACATCCTGTTCCTCCGGGCGGATGGAAACGCGGCTGAGCTTTCCCCGGCGGCGTTATTTCATCCAGGCCATTGGAGAGGAGAGGGGCCACCTGATAAACCATGCGGTCATCCCTGTTTTCCCCAGAAAACCTTTGAAATATAGAGTTAGGCTGCTGGTGCTGCAAACTGGCAAGTTTGTTGTTGTTGTTAATTATTATTATTATTATTAGCCAGTGACTGGCCTCTCTTGCCAGTGCTGGACCCACCATGTGTTTATTTCTGTCCTGCTCTTCCCTCCCCCGGGGCAAAGCAAAGCGTGGCTGCGGTTCGGGTCAGACCCAAACCCACCTCTTTTTCCGTGTTTTTTTCCGCCCGATTTGCTCGGGACAGGAGGGGGAGACGCGCGGGCAGGGCCCGCAGCCCGCCCTGCGCTGCAGAAATATTCATTGACGGAGGATGAACGGCAGCTCCCTGCCTTGGGCGGCGAAGAAATTGGAAAATGTTCCTATAAATGTGATTCATACAACATAACACCTGCCTGCACACCGCATTATCCAAACCTATTAGGATGAAGGAGACGCAGCCAAGTATTTCGCTACACGGGGGTTTAATTTTTTCCCCCCATTGTTCCTTATTTCCCCACAGAAATTGTCTTTTTTTTTTAGTTCCAAAGCCGAAGAAATGCCGCATTTTGCTATTGGGTTGGAAGACACGCAACTTTTAGAGAAACTTCAGCTGGATGTTGCATTTATAAATAAATGTGACAAATTTAATAGGGTAGGATAGGTATTTGAATTATTGATTGTTAAATATTTAAGCTCCGAGTCCCCATCCATCAGCATGTGTGAGAAAGCTCGGGGCAGATTTATGATGCTGGAGTTTCCCTGGTTAGCTGGCACTTGGCATTTCGATTAATTATAGCCCACACATTCAGGTTTTTTCAGGATTTGTTAGAAGTATTTATAAAAGATGTCCCTATTATACCATTTAAATATTGTTTGTGCAACTGGAACATGTTTTCTATTGGGGATTAATACACTGTTTGATTTAGGGGAAAATTAAATTAGAAGGTGTAAGTCTCAGGAGACGAATGCTTTATTTGTAAAGGGTTTCCACCACTGGAAAGCACAAAGTTTTTCTTTTATGTATAAATATTTTGCTCTGGGTGTTTCCGGGGGTCTGCGGGTGGGTGGGAAGTCCCAAAAGTGCCCTCGGCGATGGGGAGCTGGAGAGGAGGCACAGGGCAGCGAGGGCACGGGATGAAATACATCGTATTTATTAAAAATGAGGGATTTAGGGTCTCCCCCTCTATTGATTTCCCCGGGAAGGATGCGAGCCCAGGGGCGGGAAGGGTCTGTGCGAGGGGAGGAATCTGCCCGCGGCCCTCGGGTCAATAACGCGCCTCTAAAAAAAACCACCCTCCCGAAATGCGTAGCTTTATGATAGATTGTAATTGCTCGAGAAGAGCCATTACGGCCCCCTAGGTCAATACTCTGCATTTCCAAAGTGCTTTAATTAATACATATTTACATCAGGTAATAGCAGGGATTTCTTTGAGCCGTGGTATTAGGCCAAGAAAGGCCCCTAACTTTCATAATTCGGGGGGGGGAAAGAGTTTAGTCTCTTTATTGCACCTTATAAAAGTGCACCTTAATGTCACGAGCAGCAAGAAAAACTCCGTCCAGCGAGAGCGTCGCGTCACCCTGCACCAGGGAGGTGGCTGGGGGGTCCCGCATGGCACAGGGGGGGCCCAATGATGGCCCCAAAGCTTTGGCAACTCACCCACCACAACCCCCTTGTCCTTCTGCTCCTGGTTTTATCTTTCCGAGTCATAAATAAGTTCATATAAGATAAATCACGCTTGCTGCAAGTCGTCCGGCTCCACGGCCAGGCTCGGTGGGAATGAAGGATGGTGGCACTGGGAACGCGCCTGGGCACCCCGGATTATTCTGGAGACGGTGACCCCCACCCTCCAAAGCATTTTTAAGTGATAACAACTGCTTTCAACCGTCAAGTCACCAGTCGTGCTCGTGGGGACCACCAGGCTTGGCCACCTCCTGGTGTTACCCGCCTTCCTCCTGGGTGCTGCTGGGATGCTGCACGTGCGGTTAAATATATACCCTTAAATTGCTGCAATTCTGCGTCCGCTCAGGGCTCGGGCTGGTGGTGTGAAACTCAGGGGACATCGATCGACCTGCCACAGTAATGCCAGGCGTGTGTCTTGCCGTGAGAGTGAGAGGTGGCACATCTCTCCCGGGCCCAGGCTGAGCCCTGCGTGGGGAGCTCTGACCGGCAGCTTAGAATCGCCCGAGGTAACACTAAAAATATAGATGCTGTAAGGCTATTGATTATTTTTTTTTTTTAAACTTTTTTCCCCCCCTCCCCCGCAACCACAAATTAGAAACGGCACTGCTAAAAATCACTGGTCTATCCACAAATTTTAATTAAAACCTAAATAAATCATTTTCGGCGCTGCACTCGCATATAAACAATGAGGGAGATGGCACACGTACAGCGGCTTGTCAGCGTTGGGTGACTAATGAGTCGCTGTGAAAATACAATCTGAAGGGCCGGAATTGAAAGCAGATTCCCGGGCTAACGAAGGGCACATGCGACCCCGCCGTGGCCATCGCAGCAGAAGGCACCGAAACCACCTCGCGGGGCTGGGGAGGGGAAGGAAAAATTTCGTTAAGGCTGGCAGGACGAGCCTTTATTAAATAAAACGCGGCGCTGTAATGCGATATTGCAGCTGCAGCCTTTTCGCCACGTTATGGAGTAATGTTTTCCCCTGTCCTTGCAGCAAACAATAACCATATGCTGGATTTGTTACCAAATGTTTATTTTATTTCTTCATTAGTGCACAACGAGGAGTCGGGGAAAAAAAAAAAAGGTTTCGTTGCTCCAAGAGCTTCTAACCAGGGCCCCAGATGTCTCAGGCCGAGGAGCTCGTGCTGCTGCCCAGGGCCCGTTTGACCTTGTCCTGGGCTGCGGGGTCCCGTGTGTCCCCGTGCCACCCCCGGGCCCAGCGGTCCCAGCTGGGGACATCCAGCTGGTGTGGGAGCGGAGAGGCAGGATGGGTGCCATGAAGCGCACTGTTCCTCCCGCCCCTGGGCACCGTCAGGAGAACGGCTGAGCGAGACGCCAACGTTGAACAAATCCTTCTCCCTTGTTTTACAAACTCCCCCTGTCTGATGGGGACACGGGGACGAGACGTTGTTTGGCACAGCAGAAGTGAATTCCTGGCTGCGCGCTGGAGCAGAGACCTCAGCCACCCACCGGTGAAGCTGATGAGCTGCTGGTGTCCAGCACAAATGGAAGCCCCAAGGTCAGCTGGGAACCCACCGTGGTCAGCTGTGGCTCTCAAAAAGCCTCTGAACTAAAAGCCAGTTTTACAATGTCGTCTTTCCCTTGCTAAAAGCGATGGCCTTGGCCAAGCTCTGCTCAGGGCACACGGGCTCTGCCTGTGGCTGCAGGGGCTGGAGGAGGAGCCCATGGGACATCGCTGGTGCCTTCAGGGACCATCTCAAGGTGGTGCTCCTAAGGCAGAGGGGCCGGCGCAGCATCAACAGTGCGATGGGCTTGGGCATGGCTGTGCTCCTCCACAGAGCTGCTGCACAGACCTCTCCACTCCACATGGACCCTTCCTTCCTGCAGAGACGCCATCCTTCCCACATGGACCACCTCGTCCTTGCATAGACCACCCCATCCCTGCATGGACCTCCTCGTCTCTGCATGTACCACCTCCTTCCCGCATGGACCACCCCCTCCCTACATGGACCACCTCCTCCTTGCAGGGACCACCTCCTCCCCACATGGACCACCTCCTCCATGCACAGACCAGCGACGACGCCGCCACGGGAAAGTGTCCTCCCAAGGCCAGCATTCATATTTCAACCAGTAAATTTCCACAAATGCTTTGAGTTTTCTTAGGGAACATTTTCTCCACCAAACATTTTAGGCAGTTTCAAAGCTTGGGATTTTCCCCTCCAAGGGACTGAGGAGTCTCCGGGCGAGAGCTGCGTCTCCCACACACGCAGGCAGCTCAGAGCCGCAATTCCTCAAGAACACCCAACAGCACAAGGCTCGCTGCAGCCCGGCACGTGCCAGCAGCCCCGCCAGCCGCAGCGAACCATTTCCAGCAAAGACCAAAGAATTGACTTGCTCCCAAAATACCCAAGAACGATGCTGTTTCCACCAAGAATGATGCTGTTACCACCAAGAATGATGCTATTTCCACAAGAACAATGCTATTCCCACCAGGAATGATGCTATTTCCACCAAGAATAGTGTTATTACCACCAAGAATTATGCTGTTTCCACCAAGCACGGTGCTATTTCCACCCAAGAAGGATGCTATTTCTTTTTGGGGGTGATGGTAACTCAGCCCAGGGCATCCCAGGCAAGGAAATGCCTGGAAACGGGAGCTGGGCCGCCTCACTCGCCTTTGCTTTTAGGGGTTTTTTTTTCCCGCTCTAAAGCAGCCTTGTGAAAAGAAAGAAAAATATTATGCTGCGTGTGTGTGTTGCTTCTGCAATTCCAAACCCTGTCTTGACAGGGGGAAAAGAAAAAAAAAAATAAAAAAGAAGGAGAAGAAGAAGAAAAAAAACCTCAAACCGCTCCCAACTGCAGCACATGCTCATGGAAACAAGATGTGGCGCACATGAGGCTGTCCCAGGGAGAAAGTTTGCTAAAAATAACATATGCAGATTATGTACATAAAATGTCATGAAATATCAGCACATAAAACCGTGTGGTAGTTCAGGCTGTTGCAATTACAGCTCAAACGTGCCAGATGAAGGACACGCAGCGTTTGGTGCGTCTGCAGCGGGAGCCAGGCGTGGGGCCGGATCCTCTGGGCAGGCCCCGGCACCACGGCCCGCCGTGCAAAGCCAAGGCCCTGCGAAAATATTGGGGTTTGGGGCTCATTACTATTATTTTCTGGCTAAGGAGGGATGGGGATAGCCCTTGGGCTGTCTCTAAAGGCCTCGTAGCTGCGAGGGGCCCATTCCCAAGAGCCGGGGAGGGGGTGGGTTGGGGGTCGCTCCACCGGCCGGGAGCAAACCTGGGCACGGCCGTGGTGGAGCTGCCAGGAACACCCAGCCTGGAGGAATTGCACCAGGGGAGGTTTAGATTGGATATAAGGAAAAATTTACTCACTGAAAGGGTTGTCAAGCATTGGAACAGGCTGCCCAGGGAAGTGGTGGAGTCGCCATCCCTGGAGGTGCTTAAAAGACGAGTAGACGTGGTGCTGAGGGACACGGTTTGATGGTGGACTTGGCAGTGCTGGGTTAATGGTTGGACTCGATGGACTTAAAGGTCTTTCCAGCCTCAGTGATTCTGTGATTCTGTGATTTCCAGTTGTTGAAGTTCACCTGGGCGCAGGATGGGGCTGCGGCTGGCGAGCCAGAAAGCAAATCTCAAAACCAGGTGATTTTTAACCCAGAGCATCACTCATCCTGGGTGAAGCAGACCCCTACCAATTCCTTTGCCAGAGGAAAGATCCAGGTAGCTAATTTTGCTTGTGTATGGCAGGATCTCAACACCCTTTGAGGCACTAACAAGGCCTGCCAGGCCCCCCCGAAGTCCTTCGGGATGGCATTATAAGGCGCTGACATTTTCCGCGCTCCCTCCTTAAGTCTTCTGGCTGCGGTATAAATTTTCCTCGAGTTCTGCTTTTGTTATTTGCGTGCATCTAGAGGCTGTTTGTTTTTACACGGTGACCTACATAACTCACTTTAATACGCCCTGAGGCGGCGGGGTTGGGCTGGAGGGGCGTCGGGGGGGACGCAGCGGCTCCAGCTGCGAGGAAACCATCCTTTCTGGATTTTGGGAGAGGGCAGCGGGGGCAACAGCATTCCCTCCCCTCGCTGCCCTCCATGCTGTTGGAAATAGTGTCAGGCCATTTCCATTGGTGGCCAAAACCATGGATGAACTCTTCTTAACTGTCAATTTTAAGAAGATTTTCATTTTTTTATTTAATTTCTGGCCCCTCTGTTGTCTCCCTTGTTTACTCCTCGTGAGATAATGGCTCTTGTTAGTGGAAACACGGCGATGCTCCGGGAGCCCCCAGCCGCAGGGAAGGTGGGGGAGGTCCCTCAGGCCACGTACTTCTGCATATATGGGACTATAGATCTTGTTTCGCAGTTTGTCCTCACAGAAGAGCCGTCAGGACGTGCTGCTGTTGTCCCCGTGGCGAGCACAGCCTGACCCTGGGTCACCACTTCTGCCTCTCCTTCACTTAATATTAAATTTTAGTAATTAAATATTAGTAAATATTTAAGTAAAATGGAGTTGGCTCTGATTCGGGAAAAAACAGAAGTTACTGGATAAAGGCAGCGGGGTGCAGGGACACCCTGGCTGGAGGGGACATGTCCCCCATGGGCACCGTGCCTTGCCCACCGCCTGGTACATGGAGCATCTCCCTCGGCACCACACAGGGATTTGGACCGAGACCTCTCCGGGCATCTCGGTGGTGCCGGGGGGGACCAGGCTCTGCCCTCCCCCAGCCCTTATGAACTATAGTATTCTCTTAAGTTATCCATGTTACACATTTTAATCACTTTTCTTGCAAATATAGTTTTTACCCAGGTAGCTGGCCAGAATTACGTTACTTTACAATAGATTTTTATTTCTTCCCCCCCGCCTCCCTCAAGGATACTTTTGATTTCAGCAAAGGCACGCTGCTCCGGCGGCTCCGGGGGCGAGCGAGGCCCTTTGCACGGCACACAGAAAAGCGCCGCGCTTCATCGCTTTCTCATTTTGTCGCTTTTGCTGGATATTGCCGGGGTGTTTTTATTTTTATTCCCCCCCACACACACACTTCCTTTTCTTTCTTTCTTTCCAGTCCTCTTGAAAGGAGATGATGGGAGGAGAGGAATATCCATCTCCCAAGTTTGCTCACGTGGCCGCCGGCGGCTGGGCAGACTTTTCCTGGTGTGTGCCCGCGCGGCGGCCGGCCCTTGGCAACCCCGGTGCCGGGACAGCCGTGTGAGGAACGACGCTGTTTGTTTGCTCCAGGGCCAGCCGATTTGTCACTGGCCATTTTGCCTCCAAAGCTTTAATATTCCACGAGACGCGGGGCGGCCGGGCGCTGCGCAGCCATGGCCGGGCGCTGCGGCTCGCTTCCCTGCAGTGCGGGGAAGGCTGTCGGGGAGGCGGGGGGAGTGAGTTGTGTACTGCGGCAGATGGGACTCTTTTTATTTCCATTGATTTTCAGTTAATAACTTTTAACCTCCTGAACCGAGGCGGCTGCCGACGGGGCTCGTGCGGGGAGCAATGGGGTCGCAGCCTGAGAAATGCCGGGGGCTCGGCTGGGGGGGCGCATTCCGGCCTGGCCAGGGATGGCAAGGGGACCCCAAAGGGGAGGTTTGTGGCTTGAGGGACACCCCGATGGGCCACACGGTGGTTTTTGATTTAGGAAACTGGCACCTTAGCGGGGAGCCCACCGACCCCCCTTGCCCCATCCCCAGGGGTGCCAAGCAGCCTCAGTTTCTCCGCTCTGGGAAATGGGTTGATTTTCCTCATTAAAAATGGACAGGAGGGACAATACAAAGATCCCAAGCGTAAATCTTCCTAAAGGTCCCTCTTCCCTCAGCACCCCACGCCGGAGCCCTCCCACAACCCACCTGGATGAAGGAAAAGCCATTTTGCCAGCATTTTCTCAGCTGTGATGCTTTCCCTGGCTGAGAGCCCATGTCACTGAGCTGTGATCCCTCACCTTTACAGACGCAGAGCCGAGGTCTGCGGAAGTATTTCTTAATTCTAAATAACATCTTTGCACCATTTGGGAGGTGTTTAGGGTGGGTTTTTTTTTTTGTTTTCTTTCCAAAGGAAGGTTGGAAGAAAAGCAGTTGCTTGGCCGCGAGCGGGTGGGCACAGCTGAGTGGCAACATCCAACACGATGTCCGATGTTCCTGCAGAGGAAGAGCATTTTCCCAGTGAGATTTTGGAAGGGTCAACCTGGATGTGGGGCAGGAAAGCTAGCAAGGTCTCCCACTCCCTGTGGCACGGGGAGGAGAGGAAAGGGCTGAAATTATCTCAGTTATTGTCTGATGCAAAGGAGGAGGAAATAGCGCAGGGCAATTCTTTAAAAGGCAAAGGGTGAGCGATGGAGAGCCCTCCTCCCGGCCGACGTGCGCCCTGTGCCACCCACGGAGGATGCAGCATCGGGATGCTCCGGCGGCAGAGCCTGTGCCACAGGGCGAGCTGCTGCCCGCAGCAGTGTTCGCACCCAATGCTGTAGGAAACGCTGACTGCCCTTGCTATGGGGCAGGCAGAGGGGTGACGGCGGTGCAAAATCCTGCAGCCTGATGACACTTGTGGAGCTGCAGTGGCGCAGGCAGTCCAGGCCGGACGGGAGCCTCCTGGCTTCCCGATAAAGGAAAGGGAATTTCTCATCATTTCAGCTGTAGAAGGAAGGCTTGAAAGCGCACGTTCTGGAGCCAGAAGACGAAGGAAAATCAGATGAAATATACTTCTGAAAAGGATTTCGAAGTGAGACTCATGACTTTTTAATGGACCGGACTGATTTAATTCCCTTTGCGTCGCTGCCGGCTGGTGCAGCTCCGGCTTCTCGCTGTCCGGTCAAGCCAAGGGTCCTTCCCTGCTGCCACAGGACACTGCCCCAGCCAAACTCCTGTGGTTCGGCTTCAGGGAAGGGCAAGGGATTCATGTGGACACGTGAAGCACTATGTAGTGCAGCCAGGAATACGTTTGAACTCTTGAGGTCAGCAGTTCAACATCATGCTGTTACGCCCGTCTCAGGTATTTCATTCCCTTTGTAAGTGCTCATTGTGAGACAGACCAGTGGAGGCACAGCCAGTTCTTGATTTGGGGGATTTCTTCCTGGATGGCACGCTGGAAAGGGACTTCAAAGGCTGCCACATCACTGTGCTGGAAGAGGACGGTGGGGCGTGAGCAGCTTGGGGGAGGTTGGTTTGGTCATCCAGCTCCAAAACCGGGGCAGGAGGGACGGCAGGCTTGCATCCCCTCTGCGTGGAAGTGAGAATGTGAACAGAGCTCACAAGAGCAGCCATCTATGCCCACACACGTCCCTTCAAAAACCTTCAAACAAACACCGTTCTGGGGAAACAGCTGGTTGAGAAAACCAGAGGTTCTGGGTGCTGGAGGCAGTTGGCCTTCATCTTTCTCAACTACGTGCACAAAACCGATTCTTACCTTCCACCCACCACATACACCCGGCTCTGTTCGCTGCCGTCGGCACAATAGCTTTTAAGGATAGTCTTATCTTTGTTCACCTAGGAGAAAGTAATTGGTCAAATTTAATTCAAAGAGAGATCAATTAGGAAAGGTTGTGATAGACAGTTAGGTCACCAGCAACTCCTATAAATCGCGGGTAGAATTTCCTCCCTTGCCATATACCGGTTTGATGAAGGAAATGGCTCATTTGCAAGCTAAAGGTTTAATTAGGAGAAAAAAAAGGTCAGTAGAGATCAGATGTGAATTGCAAAGTGCTAAAGAAGTTTACTGCAGCGACGTATTTATTGAGAGCCGTGCTATAGATCTGCTCCCTCTCTGCCCAGAATGCTAATAGCACCCCTTTGAATTTTTCCTATCAACAGAAAAATCATTGATAATACGTGGGATGCTTAAAACTGTTTGGCGCACACTTTCTTTTTATGATAATCAAAGGGCTTTGCTAAGACCCAGAGACTCCCTTACCCATCTCGTTAATTGTGGATCCTTCTTTCCAGGTCGGGTTTCCAGAACGTGACACCCTTCGGGTCGCTGTTTCCTCTCCCATCCATCACAGTATGAGCTTTGCAAGGGGTATTTATTGCTCCTCCTCAGCAGGGACATAGGCATGATGTAAACTGTGCCAGAAATACCAATATGATGAAAATTCATGGTGATTCTTCCTCACCTCACTGTATTCTGGATGGTTTTTATGGGCGTGCAAACTGCAGAAATAAAAGAGTTCTGCACAAGCTCTCCTAAAAGCGATGGGAGCAATAGCAATGTGATGACGCGAGGGTTTACCTTGCCGGCGAGACTGCTGAGCTGGCCCAAGGCACTACAGCCTGAAGTCAAGCCACACCATCGATCTCCGCTCCCTGGGTCACCGCGGGCAGCACTTTTTTCAATGACTTTGGGGTCCAGGGGAGGCTCAGTAGCATTTTGGGTGCTACCGGCTCCATGTCAGGAGGAACGGCAGCCCCACGTGTTCCTTCGCACACTGGGATGCAGCGGACCAATGATATGCTCTGACACGCTGGTGCTCCTGCAGACAGGATGGGGAGCATCATCACTCCAAACACATCTCCAGGAGCTCCATGCAGCTCCTCCTGCTGCCTGCCCCCCGTTCCCTGCATCTCCGGGGGGTTCCCACCGGTTGGGATCTCCATCAGTGCGGTGCTGCTGCGACTGCCCTTCGCTGGGACCTCGCCAATGGGCACAGATGCAGCTTCCAGCCCATTCTATGCTGCAGCTGGGGCTGGGAAGGGTTCAAGGAGTGCTGCTTCTTGGCCAGAATCGCCGGGAGGTCCAGGCATCCTGAGCTGTCACCAAGAACACCATGGTTTGGGGCTTCCTTAGGTGTCATACATAACTAATGACTCAGCAATAGCATATGGCAGGAGGAACGCTGGAAAGGTCCAGAGACAGCCACCAAGGTGGAGAGAAATCAAAATGGCAGCTGGGCCTGGCTGGGAGAACAAGAGCGATTTTTCCAGTCACTTCCATTTGTTCCAGTATCACTCAGCCCCACACCCGGTTGGATGAGAGACTGCAATTTCCCTTTAAGCGACGCTCTATGAAAAAGGACAGATAGCAGATCAGACTGTAAACTGATGTAATTAAACAGGCAACATTAATTCCCAGCACCTGAGACTCAAGTCCTCCGTGCGGTGTCGATAACCCTAATTTCACTAATTTCGGCAAAGCCAACTGTACGAACAATGGGCGGAGGACGGAGGAGGCTCTTCACTCTTCTGGAGGAGCAGAAACTCGCAGCAATTATCAGTCAACAGTTCCAGCTGCCTGGTAAACTGTTAAGACTAAAGTAAACACATCGGGGCTCTGAGGCTGGAAACAGAAGAGCTGTAATTATTTTGGAGTTTAACAGTTGCCCCCCGCCTCCAGATAGAGGGGGCGAAACGGCGTAGGCCCCGACGCATCCAGCTTCCGGCAGAGAGGTGCGATGCTCCTCCTGCAGAAATTCAAGTGTGCTTCTAGGACGCTTAAGATTCAGGTGCGTCGTCTATAAAGCATTAACCGTTTCCTCCCGACGGCAGAGAAAAGCCGCATTGCCTTGGGCAAGCCACGTTCCAATGGAAAAAAATTATCTCCTACGAGCCTCCCGAGAGGAGCAGGAGATTCCCTTGCCTTTGCGGAGCGCGCGGGGGAAACGCAGCTGTTCTGACAACCAGATCATGTTTGATATCACCCGGGCCGACTCGATAGAGACGTCAAATGGGAAAAGATAGGAGCAGTCTGCCTCGCAGGTTAATTGGCTTACACTTTTTCATACCCTGTTTTAAAAGTAAGGCCTTCAAAATGCGATTGGGACAAGTGAGCCGCGTGGGGCTTTCTCCTGGGCGGTCTCGCAGCCTTCCCAGCGGCAAAACCACTCTGAGCGCGGGCTGTATATATGGTTGGATTTATGGAGTATTCATTATTTTAATAGCACTTATTGACTTAGGGTCAAATATCTTTTTCCAACATTTTTTTTTTTTTATTTAAGGAAAGAGCCCGTATGTCACAATCTCATGCCTCATCTAATTGGATAAGTGTTTCCTTTGTCCTTGAAACCGAAAAGTAGACGGCGTATCCAGGAGCTACAGAATGAAAAAGCATCTGCCTTTGGTATTTGGCATGCCTCAATTAAAAAACCCGCTGCCTGGGCTATCATTTTTTATTTTTTTTTTAATTCTGACCAGAGCACTTCTGCTCTGATTCAGGCAGACAGTCCCGAAGGTCGAGCTAGGGGTACGTAAAAAAAAAAAAAAACCAAAAAAAACCCCAACCCCGAATCCTTTGGAACAATATATAGCACATTAATGTTTTACACACAACAGAAAAGAGGCCCGGATCCAGCAAAGCCAAGTTCGGAGTCACGCTGGAAGCACAGGAAGGGCTGGAGCGTTCGCTCCCCTCCGAGTGTTCCTGTAAGCTCCTGCTGGAGCGGAGCTCGGGTCCGCTCTCACGACGTGACTCCCCTCCCTCCCAGTCCCCCGAATCTGGCGCTCAATATGCACGAAACACTTCCATCTTTAAAAAATAATTGAAAAGGTGCACCCTGAAGTTCACTGGATCGATTCCTCTGAATTATTTTATTTAGAAGACACTTCATTGTGTCAAAGATTTAATGGAGAGGTTACGATGCCCAGCCTTCGGAATGTCAATGCATTAAAACGGAGCGTTGCAGGGAATGCTAAAATCCTCAGTAGCGCGCGCCTGAGCAAAACGGCCAGATTTATGAAATATGAAAATTATTATACAGAGTTTAGGTAAGACAGAGGCTGCTGGGGGAGAGCAGAAGAGGGGCCAGAATCCTTCTGCGTGTGTTTTACAAGTCGTGGGATGAAATTTAGCAGCCTCGCGACGGGCTCTTTTCAAGCGTTCCCTTCCCAAGCTGTATCTTTTGAAACGTGTATTTTTACGTGAGCGGTATTTCCCGGCACACTTGATTAAATATCTTCCCTTGTTATTTATTGCCCATTAAACAACGTATCTGCTGCACGTAGCTTCGTCAGACAAAAGATCCCCGCTCTCGCGTGCAGCCCTCGGCACGTCTTAGGCCAGAGCCGTTCACTGCAGCGATCCCGACGTGGGGCTGCAGCTGAGAAGCTTTGAGCAAACTCCGGCGGCGCAGATCAGGCTTCTCTGCTCATTAAGTTATTATTTCTGCTATCTCAGAATTACCCTCCTTTACTACATTTTACACCTCTTGGTGCGCGCGATAAGGCTGTACTACAGAAGATGTCCAAAGGTTTCTCTCTCTCTCTCTGTCTCCTTGGGGAATCTCTCTCCGGGTGCTGCAGGAACAATTGCAATCCACCAAAGTACTGCCGGGCTGTAAAGTTTCAAGTGAAACGGAAGGGCGGGGGGAAGGAATGACAAGTCCTTTTTACTGAAATTCTCTCCCCAAATGGATTTGGCAGAGCCCGGCTCTGCCGCTCTCAAAGCAAGGTTTATCATTTGCGCAGGCTGCTGCCCGAAGGGGGAAACGATCTTTGAAGTTGCTGAGTGATGGAAGGGGCTCCCCCCTCTTCTCCCTCACACACATTTTTTTTAAGGGTGGAGACTGGGAGATGCTCGCCTGCCCTGAGTCAGGAAATTACATGACAAATTAAACAATTATGTGTTTAGGTGCTGAGCATCTCTTTAGAGTCAAACATGCATTTAGCATGAATTCCACGGGCATTTACGCTTTGCCCCGTCACCTGTAATTCTACACTGCGTTATTTTGCTGCACGTCAAGAGCTTCCCCGGTCCAGTATCTACGCCCTGAAGAGATTTCTTTATCGTTTAACTTTATTACAGAAGGCACTGCCTGGACACTGTTGGAGTGACAAGGACTATTTCCTTAATTACTGTACATTGATAATAGCATTTACTCTGGCAGCTCCAGTGCTATTCAATCAAGCAAGATTCAATACAAAAAAGCTGATTTGCCAAAAAAGAGATTAGCATAAGTGCCTACAGTCACATTCTATTTTTGAAGGTAAAGCTACTGTGTCTGTGAGCTTTCTTGTGGGAACTTTATAAAGAGAGATTAATCTAGTTTATCTCCTTCAAAAGATATTTGGGGAAATCGCAGAGAGTCACTGTTTAGGCTCTTTTGGTAAGAATATTCTATAAACATGGAAAATAAAAGTGCTAATCGGCAGCACGAAGGTATTTTTTTTTTCTCTTACGTAGACGTAGACATTTGTTGTGAAAAACTCTGTGTTCCCCAGTTTGCAATCGCTGTTCTTTGTCATTTAATCAAGTGGTGACTGTAGCTGTTGCACTTTAAAATTAAATGCTATTATTTATGGTAGAACTTGTTCTAGTTAAAAATGCAGACCTCAGCACTGCGTACGTTTGCAAGCAGAAGGTTAAGCAGGACATTTTAAATGGTAAAGCAAAGGGCTTAATCAAGGCTGAAGAGCAAAACGCAGTGGGATAACAGATATAGTAAATAGGCATTAATCACCATACAGGCTTAATCCAGGTATTAGGCAGTCTTGGGGCTAATACGAAGACTCACTTACGCAAGGACTCGTTCTACCAAGCCTGAAGGAAGTGAATAACTTTATTCTTGGGAGAAATTTCACCAATGCTGCAAGGCCCTCGCAATATCAGGCCTACATTACGGCTTTGTAAAAGGATCATCGCACAATTCTTTTGCCTGAAGGGGATTTCAGAGTTAGGCTTGTGGGGGGTGTGGTTCAAGAAAGGAAAAAATTGAATGGCCAGAGCATAAGGAGCCACTTTTTCATGTTTGTTTTTTTTTTTTTTTTCCCCCTGACACTATTACTGTGACATCAAAATCCGAGCTAAGCACTTCTTGCCAAAGATGGACCAGATAAAATCACAAAGGCAGTATCATCTCATGGGCGACAGCTCACTGTCTTAGTGACAAATTTAGTGACTACAAATCCAGGCTTAGAAAATAGTCCTTCCCTAGTCATAATCCAGCACTCGCACCCTGGATTTGCGTTTAACTACTGGTGAAGTAAAATTTCAGTTTCAAGAAGATAACAGGACACCCATAGGTACAAAATTCACTATACAAAAGTTCTTTTATTAGATGCTTAGAAAGATTAAAGTGCTTCCACGTCTAACATCAAAAATTCCGAATCTTTATACAAGTGGACATGTCATCCGTACTGACGCAGCAGGGCACAAACCCCAGCCTCCAGCCCAGGGTGGGTTTTGGCGTCCTGGTCAAGTTTGCCCCTGAAACGGAGCAGGCAGACTCATGGTAAGCACCACACGACCTAACCTGAGGAAAGGGGAAGGAGATGGAAGTGGGAAATGGGGTAGATGGCCACGGTTTATCTATTCAAGGAATAGCAAGATGAAAAAAATAAATCCACAAACCTTTAATTGTGAATGTAGGAGAGGGACAGTGATGTAACTGTTCCCAGGGAACACTATTCTTATTTTGTAGAGGGAGGTGAGCCAAGATACTTAAGCTCTAGAGAACCTTTAACACAGGAAGCTATTTATCATAACAAGCTTGGTTGATACTGCTCCCATACTGAACCAATTAGATTAGCCTATTTCGTCATACTTCATAACTTGGGATGATAGGTTTCCAAGCATGGTACAGTGCAGTAATTGAATTTTGATCAAACACACATGGCCCATAACCCAGTATGTGAAACTTTCAGAACAGTTCACAGCTTTTAAATATCCAGTCAACATGTTGCCAAAAGTACAGGATGTACTTGATGCAAGTGGGAGAGGAGGGGGGGAGCACGAGTCCACGCCGTAACTTGGTACAGCTGTAAAACAAACATTTTTTTGTTCCGATTCTGTTCCTACTTTAGCAAAGGAGCTGGGAGGAAGACAGTGAATGTCAAGTAAGTCGTTTTTCTCCCCAACCCCCACACCTCCCCCTGCACACATTTCCCTTTTAACATTCTTAGATTACCACAACCTTTTAAATTCACTATACTGTACTTTCATACTGTATTAGACACACCAGCAATTATGTTTGTTAGCATGACACATCCATTGCTTACACTTGGTTAACAAAATAACTTAGAAGTCGCATGCATCATCCTCTTAATAGGGTTATAATCAATGGGACCATGGAATGAAAGCCCTAAAAATTACCCCCCACCTCTGCATTCCCCAAGCTTCTGCCGCTGCCAACACAATCCATATGGTGGGCAGCCTCGTCAGGCTCAAGGTGAACACTCAGTCAGTTCTTCGCAGGCAGTGATCTCCTCTTACATGTTCTTGCCATGTTTTCCCCATGGTAAACCCAAGGAACTTTGAAGAAGACTCTGCGTAAAGGAAACAGAATACATGAATAAAGCCATTCCTACGGCTCTACTGACTCGGGGGCAAAGCACCCACCGCAGAACAGGTTCATGACATGGAAAATGCTGTGCCAGACTTTCTTTTGAGCGAGTAATGGCTATCCATATCAAAGCTGCTCTCTGGCCTACAGCTAAGAGTCTGGCGTGCTTAAGCAACAGAGCAGGGTATCACCAACCTCTGCATATGGTGCTGCCAACTTCTTTCTCAGCTTTGAATGCTTTGACCTGAAAGGCAGCTGGAGGCAGCTCCAGGCATCTCAGCTACCAGAAAGGGAAGCACCAGGGCAGCCAGCGCCTTCGCTTTCATCGAGGTGGTGCAAATGACATAAAAGATGGGGAATTTCTGCTACAGCCCTCGGACGAGTGTAGGATCTGACGGTTTACCCAAGCGCTGCTAGTTGCACTCTGTGGATCCTCTGCCTCCGAGCCGTCTCACACACCTGCTCTGGAGTACAGCTGTGTTGGAGAGGCAGCCACAGGTTCCAAGGGGAGAAACGGTGCTTTTCAGAGGGAATAAAACGCACATCTCATTTAGGCTTGCTGTTGGTCGGGGACAGGTATGTTGCCCCATTACAGCCACCTCCCTGTCAGAGTGCAGAGGATGCGCTGGATCCATCTCCCTCCCCGCCCCACTCCCCACTAAGTTACGATGCTGCAGAGAAAAGGAAAAAAAAAAAAGAAAAAGAATTGGGTGTTCAACTTATCAGACTTGGACCAAGCCTCAGCTCAAACCAAGGTTAAATAGGCCTGTTCTAAGCCTCTTAAAGATAGGATTTATATAGTAATTAGAGTAATGGAAACTGATCTTTATAATTTTTATACTGCCTAAAATTCTGCTGTGTCATATGCATCTGCAGAGCCTGAGAACTGTGCTCCTCGGAGAGTGCACTGCAGTCTTGAAAGCAGCCATTCAAATGTATAATGGAGAATTATCGGAGCATGAGTATGTTCCAGATTATAATGAAGCACGAAGAATAAGAATCAGAAATCCTGGGAAAAGCGAGGAGTTTGTGTTTGAGACAAGCAGTATTTTTTAAACACTTTCTTTTGTTGGGAGTTTACGGAACGAGATCTTCATCACACACGGTGCAAACAGCATTGAGGCTGCCCTTTTTATTCTTACATTTCCTTTCTTTTCCGTTGCTACAGTCTTAGGTCTATAGAGTGCGCGTAGTGCAAAATGCGTCTTGGCCAGACAGAATCCTCACATCCACTTTCCAGTTTCCTCTGTCGTACAAGGAAAAACACCGGAGCACTAAGTCTTTGCCGTTTGATAAAGAACAACTTCAGAAGATTTGGAGATCTGATAGGGGGTTTGGCTCCACCTTCAGGAAGCAGAAGGCAAAGAGACAACACGGTTTTAAGTTTCAGACATACTTCCTGCAGAAACTGAAGCCTACAACCCCCTCTTATTGACATCCACTGCTCCCCAATGTGTCTTTGCTTCATACATATAAAAGTTGCCCTGATCTGATGCTGTGACATTTCTCCATACTTGATTCAGCTCTGAAGAGTCCAACTCCTCCTAGAGGTACTTGAGAACTTGTGGCAGGATGGCCAAAGGTAGCTGATACATGAACAAAGAGAGATGGTACATGAACAAAAGGAAACGAAAAGCAGCTCTGGGGTGAAAAAAAGCAGCTGCGACACATAGGATGTCATAGAGCTGTATCAAATATTATCAGCCATTTACCCCGTCAGTGCGAAGGTTTCCATATAGAATGCAATTTTCTTGTAATTCACGGAGATTAGAAGGGTTCTCCAGGTAACACAGATTGAGAAGAAGAAAGTGGGAAGAGTCTTGATCAAATTTCAGTCTAGAAAAACACTTAAGCGTATGTCTAAAGTTAAGCTATTTTTTGTCCTCAGATTCAGGCAGAAGATGCAAACAGAATAATCTCTTGCATTTCACCTCTTGGCAGACTCTGAAGCAGGTTGAACCCAGAACATAGTAGCTGGTTAAAAATCACGACTTAAATGAATTTAAAGGATGCATTTTTTTAAAGCAGCCATGTAGCGACCATTTACAAAACTGAAAATGGCAAAGTAGTTAGGAAGGAGACTACACCGAGTTTGAAAGACTATAGGACGTATTAGTGAAATAACAGGCAATCACACAATTAGTGACAGTCCTATGAGGCAACGGAAACGTATGGATGCTTGCAAAATCCTGCCTTTGGCATTTCCCCAACTGGGTGCATAACCACCCAACCTTATTGTGTTCAACATCATTTTCTGGAGGAAACAGGTTTGAAAACTGCAGAGCAAGCAACAGGAATGGTTCTCGGTGCAGAAATGGACTAAACACCTAATGAATCTAAAAATAAAATAAAAAAAACTACTGAGAAAAGATGCTAGAAGACTGAATAGACATAGCTGTGTAAGCAAATATAACTGAATATACTCTTGAGGAACAAAGGAAACAGTTCTTGATGGGGTGACAACAGATGTTCTCCAAAAAAATTCTAACAGAGCATTTCAAACACAAAGACCTTCCTGTGGAGCTGAGAAGTTTTACTGGCACACGTACAGTAATACATCTTTGGAAACATAATGAAACCTAACATTTAAGGTGTTATCAGGTCCTGAAAGCAGAAGTGATATCTTCATGTAATAAGTAGTGGGTGGTGGTGGAGAGGGAAACCGTCAGGATAACAAAATACTGTCACAGGAAGTTGCCATAGCATAGTTCTGATTTAAATTGCAGGAGGAATAACTAGTCAGAGAGTTTCTTCTAAAATATCTCGAAATCCACTCTTTTGGAAAACACGAGCGAAGGATGCACAGGTTGACCTAACTGAACAACCACAATCCAGAGTAACTTATTAATACAGTAAGCACAATTAAGTACGACGACTTTCACACTGTGTGAGTGACTGCAAAGTGTCCAAAGCTGAATGCTTCTACCTGCTACTGCTCTTCCAGATCATGGTTAAGCATATTGCAGAAAATCCTAAAATGGACTTAAAAAAAAAAAAGGACAGGTTTATGGAGTCATTTGCGCAATGACTGAACTGCACCGATACTTAGGGAAGATTTGGATTTAACTCCTGGCATGGATCTGCAGCATCTCCAGCAAAAAGCTTTATACAGTTTTTTAAAGGCTAGGCACTTCAAATTCTTTTTTTAAACTCTGGTCTTTACTTTTTATGTTCTTTATTTTTACAGATACAGAATAATACTTCTCTGTCTTGTTGGAATGTTGAAAGGATTCCCAAATATCTGCAAGGCCAGCAGATATCATTTTATCTGGGAATGAGACAGGAGGATGACATAGTACATTGTCTAATTATTTTTATTGCTTTGCAACTGTTTTGGGGAAAACAATCCAGAGAGATTATTCCAGTGCAGTCAGAGCGATCAGAACTCCAGAAACACTAGGATGGACAACTTGATTGACAGGAGAGAGCTAAAGCAGGCAGCAACACAGAAAATCATCATAGGACAGACATTTTGATAAATACTACTGTAGCCAATTTATTATTAACACAGTGGGACAGCTTTACATCTTGCATCACACTTTTCACAGCCCTTATGGTAAACATGCCATAGCTGACAATTACAAGATGAAAACAGAGACCTCACTAACTCTCTACTGGCCCCGCAGTACTATCTGCTTACTCTGTTAACCCTCTCTAAACTTCAGCTAGGCAACTCAACAAGCATATAGAAACGCAGATATGCGCGTTCAGATATAGAACATAACTCCAGCAGTATCCGACACAAGTTCCAAAGGTGGCACTAATTCTAAAAGGCTTTACAGACAAAGGAGAGGGTTGCAAAAGAAGCGGAAAGTTTTTAGTACAAGATTGACGGTCAAGTGGAATACCATCTACAGGAAAGAGAAATAACGTTTTGCTAAGGTTCACAATGTTGCTCTGTCTGGTCACCCGTGGCTTGCTTCCGACTGCTGTGACGAAGCAGCGCAGTCCTGACAAGAGCATGCACTGGTATCACAAACCACAGCGCATCAGGATGAAAGAATCCCATAGCAGTTTCTATTTCCTGGATTAGTGGACACACATCTTCTGTTTCTACAGAAACACTGTAACTTGGAATAACAAATACTTCTTTCTGCTGGCTACTTGGTTTCTGGGATTAACAAACTATCTGACGGACCTCGTAACCATATTTTCATCTCATCCACACAAAATAGCTCCTGTATTCTTTTACGGATAATGAAGCACAAGACAGACTGCTGAAATCATTAAGTCAAACCCTCTGCTACTTTTACACATGGAGATACATTTTAGAATGAAATCCTGTGTGATGAGTTGCCCAAGGCTATTTTTTTATTTTAATGTCCATGGTATCTTCCCGCTTTCACAGCTATATTATCAGCTTTAGGGTTAACAAACAAAAAGCAGACAAGTCACAGGATGATCTTAGCTGTGAGATTTTATTTGATTCAAGCATTTATTTTCCATCCACTTCCTGTCTATTTCTGAAAGTATTTCAGGAAACAAAACTGACATGCACAAAAAGCACTCAGTGAAAGAGACAAAAGGGAGAGGCAACAAATATCAGGCAAGAGAACGAAGCTAACAGAGCGTTCTTGTCTCTTTGAACCCACAAGTAAAACGCATGTTAGCAAGTATTCCAAAAGTACATCTTTCTTGTGTGAAGGAAAGAATTAATGTTAAGCACAACGTATGCTTTGCGGTTTATTCTCATTACATGGTATGTCAGGTTATGCCAATTTGGAAAAAAACAGGATTTCTTTACAAAGCTTTCTGTGCACCAGTCTTAATGTAGGTTTAGAAGAGACTAAAACCCACAAATTGCACTTTAAAAAATCAATTTAGGAATCTTATTTTTTGTAATTCCCTTGAAAATACCGTTTGTGGACACATTAGTAACATTTTGAAAGTTTTGTCTGAAAAACAAAAGAATAGCCCAAGTTTTTGAAAAAAAAATCTACAATGAAGTATATATCACGTGGATTTCTCACTCAGTTACTCCGAGTTTTCATTAGAAGGTGAAGGGAATGTTTAAAATTGGTCAAACCACATGAAGATTCTGTTGACGTGTTTTCTGTCTCGGTGTGTGTATATACTTTTCTTTACAGGAATGTCTAGGTAAATCTTGGTTGTCCTAAAGACTTTGGTCAAAAAACTTTAAAGGACACAGAATTTATTTCAATGAAACCCAACTGATCTAAAATAAGAACCTTTTAAGGGCTTTATTGGTACAAAGAATTCTCTTTTTTGACATTCTGTAGCTGTAAAACACATGCACCAATTTCTTTTCAGAAAAAGAAGGTATTTCACTAGGGATGGTGGCAAGGGAGGAACCCCCCCCCCATCAAAATAAGCAGAATGATTATTTCCTATTCTAACATCCAGGCACCCCAACAGGCACCCTCCTTTTTTGTGATGTGTCATCTACGGTTCTATTTTTTATGCATACACATGTCTACTGTTGATCAGCACTGATCAAATTTTGCAACTTGACCGAAATTTGTCTTTAAACTTTACAGAAACAATTATTTGATTTAATAGAATTTCACAGGATACACCAGCGCCCAATTTAGGGACGTGTGGATTTTAAGTAACACGATAGAAAGAAAGGCAGTTTCTGTGGTTTGGGATATTTAAGTTCATTTACAAACTGCCACATAGTTATGAAAACAAACCCCAGGTGTAATCCTGGCTCACCCATGCTAAAACTCTCATCAATTTCAACGGACTAAAGATCAGCATAGTTGTTCTGAACAACTTTCTCCACCTCTTTATAAACTCTAAATTATACTTAGACACAGAACAACACCAGTGCAAATTGCACAAGTCTGCACATTTCACAAACGGTACAACTTGGCAACAAACCACATGCTCGCAGAAACAGAGCAGCCACAAAGAAACCTGGCGCCTTTGAGGTAAGCTCATTCACTTGAGGAATTTTCATATTTTATCATCTTTGTTCAATGTACATTTAATATTCAGCTCTGACGAACTGTAATTAATAAGTCATCAGCAATTTCAGTGGACAACTAGATCCATCTGCGAACACAAAATGCACCTATACATTCGTGACACTTACTGCCAGGGTTAAGGATAGGTCTGCATTTTCCTGAACGTTGCATTGGTAATAGTGAGCCGTGTAAGCCTTGCTCCATAGTAATCTATAATGTAACTAGAGCCATCGGAAGGTCCGACGATCTACGAGAGAAAAAGAACCAAGACTTTTCAATATGAAGTGAAATATACACTTTGTGCTAATGTCTCAATTACAGCTAATTTTCCCATCATAAAATTAGTCATGCTTAATTAGTCAAACAGAAACTAGATTTATTTTGAAGTTATGCTGTAGTTTAACTATTTTAGCAAGCACTGTCTCAGAAGGAACATTTCCCTAGGGCTTCTAATCAACCAAATTACACAGCCAGGCGCTGGTACTAGGTTAAGCCGATGAGGATTTGAGGCACAAAATCAGGCTAACAAATGAGTGGGCTCCAAACCACTTTTCTTAAACAAAGGAGGGCAGGCAGGAGAGAATTAGGTTGATGACAACTATCTTTGAAATACGGCACAGGTAGGGAATGGAGAGAAGGAGAGAAGATCATGGCTTTTTTGTTCTGGAAATGCTAAATTGATGTGGGATCACCAGGAAGATGAATAAGGAGAGATGAAAGATACTCTCAACTGTATCTGTAAGTGATCTGAGGCAACATCACTGCGACAGCACAAAAAGGAATTTGAGAATGCATGTACTTTAAAAGACGTATATACAAAGACACATTCTTCTAAAATATTTTTCTATAAACCCATATCTGCCGTGCATTTTAAGGTCATCATAGGCAATTTGTAATTCATGCTAAATGGATGCACTGTAGAACAAGCCAATTTGGCAATTCCATGATGTCACAAGATGTCACCCCGGTGGGGATTTAACGACCATGAATCCTACAGTCACAGCTCTCAGGTGATACGGGACTTATATTTGGAGGAGAGGCAGCAAAAAAAAAAGTGGCGATGTCTTCTCTCCTGCATGCTGCATGGCCACCCCAGATGATGGGCTTCATCAGCATAAAGCACATGCAAATGCAGAACTTCAGGATTCTGGGAACAGCAGGTCATTGCACGCAAAGTCCAACACTCTGCATCTCATAAAAAGCTCGCAGGTTCTGACAAAGTGAATTTACGGTGTTATAGCTTCCAAGCTATTCATTACGAGTATTTATAGATAGCTAATCTAATTTTTAATTCAAACAACAAATATATTGATATTTTGTATCTATATTCTACAACATCAATCTACAAACAGAGCTAAACCAAATGCCTTTAATTTTCAATACACAAAGGTTCTTAAGGCTAAAATGCTAACAAAGAATTAGCAATCAAAGCTTTAACAAACACAGATTTGTATCTTGTTTTGAGAGCCCTGACTTACCTGCATTGAAATAAGTATGAAATCAATTAGGCTACCAATTCCACAAAATCCTACAGTGCAGAACTTTAACAAACCTAAAAAAGGAAAATAAAATTTAACTGTATCTTTAAGCCTGTCACTACGAAGTTCACAGGTTTCTGGTGACAATCACATCCCAACTCTCTCCCCATCCTGCAAAATATATATACACACACATATCTAGAAACACACCTATGCATCTTTAATTATCCAGGAAAAAAACAAACTGCAGATTGACATTTCTATATCCTGAATACACTTTAAAGATATTAAGCATTAACAATTTATTTTTTTTAACAGATACATATTCTTAAACAAGGAAAGGCAAAAGTTGATAACCAAGTTACTGGAAATTTTCTTTTCTTTGACGGAGGGACAGACAGAAAAAAAATCCCAACTTGAGCTGCAGAATTTACTTACGAATAGAAAGAGACTTTCTACCATCTTATGAGTTGCAGCACATACTGATTTGATTTTCAGAACATGCTACTTTGTATAATTTTTATATTTTTGCTGAAATAGGAATTTATTTTGAATATATATATACACATATATAAAACACTTCCTTTTAACTGGTATTCAAAAATGTTATTTTTTTGTATGAATAAATGAAACATTAATAGAAAATACATGGGAATAGCAACTAACAGATAAATGTTTCATTGGAAGTTGCCATGCAAGGCAGACTTCATTTGGAAAATGCCTTCAGAAGAGGGAGGCTGTCTTAAAATTTTAATTTTTTTTAATATCAGTAGCTTCTTGTACAATAAATATAATACAATAAGTACTATATATATTGTAAGTAATGCTTCAGCTGAATTAGGCAAACATCTAGGTTATTTTGAGAATGAGATGCTCCTTGTGAAGCCATTTGTCTCTTTACCCAGGCATAGACAGTGTGAAGAGCAATGCGTATCAGTCAGTTGTAGGCTACGCCATACAGGGAAAACCCAGTTCCCTGCTCAAAAGCACGTCCTTACTGTGCTTACAGGCGCCAGCACAATTCCAAGGCATGAGAGAAAGCACGTTGATGAGATGAGCCAGTGCAGCATCCTAGAGCACCCCTTCCCCACAGCCACCACGTGCGCTGTGCTGCGCAATACCTGCTCGTAAAACCTCCCGGCTGTTCTGCAAAGAATGAGCCTGCTCTTGATCAAACATCTGAAGGTTTCCTGACCTTCAGCTCCTCCTTTATGCTTGCCCTCTCTCAGAAGCAGCAATCTGTCCTGCACACCACCTCTCTCCCCCATGCCCTCTTTATGAGGCTGCACATGGAGGAGAGTGGGGGAGTAACTGCACGCTGCAGGGAGAGCATCCCGCTGTCTGGATGTAGCTCCCATAGTTGACAAGATGGAACTAGCCTGATTTATAAACTCCTGGGAGACAGTTTATAATCTCTCCACAGAACAACACAGTAGTGGGAGAAAACAGGGAAAACACACCTAACAACCATGAAGATGAAAGAGTAGTAGCACGATGGACTTTCGGCTGATTAGAGGAAAAGCCTACGTGCATATTAAAGCACTTAAATGTGCCAAAAAACTAAGTATAAAATTGTTTAAAACTACTTGTTCCCAGTGGCTGATGTGCAAGACTTGCAGTAGCCACCCATAGCTAGTTTGGGTACCAGTACCAGCAGCAGTGTAACAAAACACAGGGGAAACAGCCAGCTAAAGAAACACTAACCTTGGGAAATGACAGTTAAGATAACCGAATAATGTCAGACTCTGGTGAACAGTTTACTTTGTTATTACCTGCACCAAGTGCAGTCACCATTTAAGATATTTATCTGTTACCCTCCTTATACCATCTCCTCTCAAGCTCTGGTCCTGAACCTCACCATCAGTTGGCATTTTAGGAACCCAGCAGTTCTCTTCCCACTGCTGGTTCCGGCAGCAGCTCCAGTTTGCTTGAGGAACCGGCTACTCCGTTATGTTACTGGATGTAGAAGAACTGTTTCTGAACCTGGCATGTGTTTCTGGAGTGCAGGGTAAAGTTGATTTTTTTCTTCTTCCTCCTCACTTCCCTCCCCACAAGCAGATCACGCTGAGAAAATAAACTGCTCTAAAACAGAGAGGGAAAAAATAGTGCTCTTACGCAGTAAAACTTATGGTTTAGTTCACAGTGTGTGGGAGAGGAAGAGGTTGCCTTCCTGATTTCTTCATATTCAACAGCTTGTTTGTATTTGTGCTCTCTTTAAGCAAAAGAGAAAGAAAAAAATAATCCAAAACCACTTACAGTCTTCATTGCACTTGTTCAAAATATTTCAATGCTATTACCTTCCTTAACCATTTTTTGCCAAGGCATGGATCACCTAAAAAAACCCCAATCAACCACTGTCAATGAATCCCATTTATGGATTTATTTTTTCCTTTCCTACTCTTACCTATTTGGCTTTGTCATCTTTACCTTTCAAAAGCTTGAAAACTTGACTTTGAAAGAGTTTAATTCTGAGTCTTTTAACTTTGGTTACTGGGTACAGTATATTCCAGTAGGGTTAACAAGCATGAGCCATAAAGAACTTCCATATAGGAACCGAAGATTTATACAACTACATTGCTATAATATATTACAAAATGATTACTGTAAATTATTATCCCAAATCAAATGATGTAACAAAAAAATGCACCTTATTGACCGCTTCCAAAAATATATCTTTTTGTGAAACAGACGGACAAAGTAAGTACTAATTACAGAATCTCAGGGAAAAAAAGACACAGATGTTAACACAAGATTATCAAGGACAGACAATATTATTAAAAAAACAAGAGTTTGCATTTAAAGGGCAGAAACTCAAAATTCTTAGCTGAAGTGACAGTAACATGTATAGCTTTTTCCAATCCATTGTTCCATGCTATCTAGACTTAGATTTACTCCATTCATCCAGCTCAGAAACAAAGAAAACCCTAGCCAGTGAAAGCAGTTCTAATACACTAAGGCATTTCCATTATTTAAACGCCAGTGCCATTATCACCCTGGGAATCAGGTCCTAAAAACACTAACCAGAGGTAAGTCTTATTCAAGGTCCCAGCTTCGGCAGAACTCTTATTAATACTGTGACCTATCTTGAAGGTACGCATTTGCCAGAATAAATTCCAAAGCCCAAAACACTAGGTTTATCACAAAGTTTGTCCAGTATTTTCCTGGTAGAATCAAGCATCATTTAAGTAGCTGGCTCATCAGTCAAAACCACTTCTGTTTCAGCGCCTCACAAAGAATGCTGCGGTAAACATCAATGCAAAGCATTGCTTTGCAAACATAAAGCAAAACTATTAATAGCAATAATCATGTTTGCTTATTAGGATTTTATCTGTTCGACAACTATATATCCATTTGTCACCACTCACTCCAACAGACTAGCAGGCTTAGGATAATGCAGGATTTTATCTTACTTGAAAATAAAGTAAGGATTCTTGTTGTCAATATTAAAACTATGACTGCCAGCCTTCATTACTCAAAATATAAATATACACATACAACTCAGTCATAACAATAAGCTTTAGCTCAAAGAAAAAACAAAGAAATAAACTTACCCAATGCAGGATAGCCTAGATAAAATCTATCTGCTCCCAACCATCCAAGAAATAAGGACAGAGCCACTGCCACCTTGTAGGAGTATCCATTTCTGTCAAAAGAAACAACTAATGTAGACAATGCAAAATATATTCACTTTTGAAAATTAGTGACTCATTTGCCTGCTGCTTCAGTTAAAAAAAAAAAACAACCAAACAAAACAGACTTGTTATTTATCTTCAATTAACGGACACAGAATTATAATGTCAAGCTTTCAAACTGGGTAGGCATCCTCCCTAAAGCAACCTCAGCTGCTGCAACTCAAGTATACTCTTGCAGAATACAGATTATTCTGAAACACAATCATGATTTCTTGTCAAGAAAGACACAATTCAGTGGCTGATACATTCCCAGTTTTACAGAGCACTTCCTAATAGTTCAACCCTACTGAGACAACCCTAGAAAGCTAAGAGGTGCATGCACACTGTCTGTAGGCATTAGTCTCGCACGCAGACAAATCGAGGGGAACAGGACAGACAGGTGAGATGTCAGCAGAGACAGTAATTGCAATGAGATCTGAAGGAGAAATGAACCATGGCCACTGGCAGAAGAAGCTGCAGGAAGGATTCAACAAAAAGGGTAAGTCATGTATCCATTTACTACGCTCTGATGGCACAAACTCACAAATAAAAAGAACTGTTGAGAGTACAAAGGTGTACAGTGGGAGAGAGGAACCCTAAAGTTAAGCATCCCATGGTTACTCATACAAAATACACAGATACAACAGACTTTTTGAGATTTATACTAATTGGCACTGTCTGTGCCAACAGCTGGAGTGATGTGGCCACTTAACCACCTCTAACTTTTAGTCATTGCTCATGTGAACTTTACGCTAATAAGCGAGCTAGAAACACAGAGCTATCAATACTAGAACTTGCTGCATTCTTTGCTGCATTGGCAAACAGCTAGCTTCTGAAAAGAAAAGCAAACCCAAATGTAATTAGAACTTCAAAAATATTAAATAATTCACTGTTTTGATACGTGCACTACTATGTGCCAGCAATTCCTTAATAAGCCCAAATTAAACTCTTCATTGACATTTGAATAAAACATAGAGTTTCACAAAGACAGTAGATAAGAAAGGTCCAAGCACCTTTATTAAGCACTTTCAATGCCAAATAAAGATCTAGCTTTTTGCTTATTACCTAGATTTACTGACTTTAAAACTTAATGGCAACATTAAGTGATTAAATCATGACTCTTACCTCAATATTTGTTACTTAGTACTTATTAGCAACACAGAACATTCTGGGCATTCCTGGAACCTAATGTAACGTAAATTAGCGTCTTTAGAAATGTCTTGTTTCCACTGTAAAGAACAACTAATGGTTTTATTTAAAAGTTGAGGTAAACTGTTGGAAATTGTTTATCAACTACGAAGTGTCAACAACCCTCCAAGGACGCTAAAGCATAAAAAGAGCTCGTACATGAAAGGTGGGAACACAGTTTAATTTGAGATCCTCCTGATCAAAACCAGTAATAAACTGAGCACTGGCCTGTACACTGAGATGATTTTAGAAGCAGAACAGTCTGCAACCTAGTCAGCATCAAACTGACGGGCAGATGAAATCTAGTATGAAGTGGAAGCACGTTAATACTGTAACAAGGCTGCATCCACTCAAGTAGAAAAATAACACATCCCAGGCACCTAAAGGAATTTCTACAATTGGGTAAAAGATGCAATTTCTTTTCAGTTGCTCTTCTGAATTTTTCTTGCTTCTCAGCCTCATCCAATCTTTATTTTTTTCTGCATAGATTTCTTCCAGCTGCCACGTGAAAAACATTTTCTTCCAGCCCTCCCGCACCAGCTGGTAATATGCAGGTACTGCTGTAGGTCACAGTGGTTTCTGTGCTCAAAGACCTGTCCACACTGAACTTCATGAATTTCATGGACTACCATTTGATGGACCCCTCGCCTGGAATGGCAATACTTGAGCAATGGACATTTCGAGTCTGCAGAATCAGGGCCTGCACTGATATTAAGCAAAGTACACGACAGAGTGCCAATTGTGGGAATTACAGAATTTGGCAAAAAAATCTACCTCCAAAACATCAAATTAAAAACAACACAAAGCAATCCTGACTCCCAGTACTTCTTTGCTGAAGCAACCTTTTTAGCGCTTACAAGCTTTTGTTTGAACTAATACTAGAGCAACCTGAACACATCCACTTACACAAACATACAACATCTCCTGGTCTTGCTCTAAAATAACTGGATCCCAGAACTGTTATCTGGACTGTTGTTAAATTACAGTTTTGGCCAAGGACAACTTGATGATTCGCTCCTTCTAAAAGGTAGGGACAGAGATTAACCTGCTGTTCCCTTGCTAGGACAATCCCGCTATGGGAAGATGCCTTCTCAAACCAATTTTCTGGTTAAATGAGGTGCAGTTATTTCTGCCAGAAGACAGTTACAGTTTCCATCAAAACTCAGATAAGATGCTGGAAAATCTCCAAAAAGCAGTAGAAAGGGCAGGCCTATTGTTGTAATATCAGGCTGGAGATTCCTGCTTAAAATAATGTTTCTAACACAGGCCATTCAAAACGCCTTATAAAAGGCTCACAAAATGATAATTGATTAGACCGCTTTTTAAACAAGTGTACATAAGAAGAATGGTTAATATTAATCTTGCTGCCATTTCTAACTGGCTTTGGGGCTTTATCAAGGGCATGCTTGCGTAACTCTTTACATTCACAGCTGTATTTTACTGGAATTTTCAGAAAGCCCCCAAAGGGTCCTCTTCCCCTTCTGCCATACTAGCAGGCGTGGGACTAGAAAAGTCACAGCAAATTCTTTTGGTAGTGTAACCATTGATTATTTCATGGTAAATAATAGTCACAATCAAGTAACAGACATCGTAAGGAGGACAACATTTTTCTGCCTACATAGATTTGTTTTTTTTAATTAATAAATGTAAAGAAAAACTCCATTTAAAAATGTTTCTACAAAACATTACACCAAAAATATATGTATACTAAAAAACCTCCAAACGTAAGAATCACTGTCTACTCCAAAGAGGAAGTAATTTTATTAAACTAGTATAGCTCATCTTATTCTCAGTCCCCATCACAGATGGAACTGAAACGCAATTGTTTCTGGACAAAAATGTGACTGAAGTCTAGTTTGCTAGCATTTAAATTTGATTAGATGTAATAATATGTTTTCTTCAATTTGCTGAGCTTTGACTGTTGAGAAGACTAAATATAGAGAAAATATTTATGAAACTAAGAGGCAGAGCTGTACTTCTTAGTTAGGCAAATTATTGAGCAGGAAGTATCACATCGGAGTTATTTGCCCACTAGTGTGACAAGGAACACCCAGCAAATATTACTGGAGTTTTAATTTCCAAAGATTCCAGTAGGAGAAAAGAGAAAAGCTCCTACGTGAATCCCACAGAAAAGAGAAACAAATGGCACTGACAGGTGTTTGCTGATCATTAGCATTGGTCAGTTGGAACATTTATTGGTATCCAGAGCTCTCCATTGCTCACAACGTGCTTTAGAAAAACTAGGTCCATCATTTTCATGTTTCAGAAACAGGCTTTTAAAAGACACAGAGGACTTGATTAAATACAAAGGGTGTTTAAAAATAGCAAACAGTTCCTCTAAATGAGATTTTTTTTGAGGAATTGTAAAGAGACTTAAACTCCCCCAATATCCATGCATACTACAACTTAAGCTGCAGCTACAGGCAGACTTTAAACTGGCAGGAACCAGTACTGCCATTGAACAGAGCAGCCCAGTCCAGCCCTCCTTTCTCCACTCTCCCTTATCCTTGAGTTGCCCTCATCCTTGTGCTGGCACAAGCACTTGAAGCGACTGTACTGTGACTCAACTCGGGGAACTGATCCAAGTCAGCTCAAACCCAGATCAGTTCCCTGATTCAGTATAGAGCAGGGTATGTCAGGGAAAGGGATGGAGAGGTGTCCACAGCCAGATCATTTCAGCAGCTGTGCTGATTTTAAGCGTACGTGAAACATAGCCTTAGCAATTGGGGCAAATTTTTGCCAGGGTAAAGTACTAACTAAAGCAAAGGTAAAATACTAAGGTAAAGCAAAGACATGAACATAAGTAAACAAAGAAAAATGTGTCCATGGCTGAGACAGATTTACTTATAAACATGCATGTTGTATCTTTATACTACTTATAGTACTGGGCAATGTGTGTACAATTCTGCCTTATTTCTTCTTCTACTTCTGTAAACACATCATACTATTTTAGAAAAACTTCAATGTGAAAACAAGTTATTACAGAAAACAATAGCGTACTTACACACTGCGACATGCAATAGGCTTGTAAAATCCAACTTCATGTCCCGTAAAGACTTTTTCTATGCCAAGGTGATCTTTGCAAGTAATATTTGGTGCTGGCAGACATTGAACTGAGGACAAAGAATTATTTGAAATTAAGCAGTAACCACTTGGGTACTGTAGAGTTTTTTTGACAAGACACAAGTGAAATATACAAATGAAGTTATACTGTGCAACAGTCTCAATACACAGCACAGTACACACAGACATATTACTTTTTAAAAATATTTTTTTTAAGCCAGTCCTATGACTAACTTGTCTTTTTGCATGATACACAGTGAGCAAAATATACAAATCTAATTGCTGCCCTAGTTCTATTGTAATTTCCATTTTGGTTCCATTATGAGTCAATGGGAACTCTGAAGCTGACATACAGAAAACATTTTCACCATAAGAACAGTCAAACATTGGAACAAGCTGCCCAGAGAAGTGGTATCGTCACCATCCTTGGCGATTTTCAAGATCTGACTGCACAAAGCCCTGAGCAACCTGGTCAGTGCCAATGCTGCTTTGAGCAAGAGGCTGAACTATACGACTTCCTGAGGTCTTTTCAACCCCAATTTTTCTATTATTTTAAGTTAAGGCTTGACTCTTAAGAGAACCAAAGTGGAAATCACAGCAGAAAGTGACATCCGCTAAAAGTTTGCAATTGTATTACCAGTATATTAGTCACTCTCCGGTGCTGAAGTCTGTTGTTTTAAAGGGAAAAACCCCCATCCTTCACCCACTTTCTATCCATTTTCAGTATTTGTGAGTCCTGTTGGTTGGCTCCAACAAAACACCAAGACAGGTTCAACGTTTCTTTCCAGATTTCCCAGTTATACCTACAGACAAGAAGACTAAGATTTGGATTTTTTTTTTTTTAAATATCTATCCATAATGCATAGGGACTAAAAAAAAATTAATTTCAGGCCATCAGTAACAGCCAAAAAATACGAGCTATGTCTGGACTTATCTGCTATAAAGTCCTACATGGATGTTACTCATCGATGTGCCTAATCTGAGACAATTACAAAAACCCACATTCTTTCCTGTAAAAAAAAAAAATATTAAGCAAAGAAAGCAGTGCATTCTTTTATTTAGAAGAAACCCACGGCAGTTGAAATATATTAATATAGGAAAGGCCACAATTTTCCTGTCAATGTCATTTCAGTAAGGCTTGAAATCTGCTACTCAGTGAGACTACTTGAATGCTTTGAATTAAACCCCTATTTGTTTGGGTGATGGATCCCAGAAAGATGTTCAGAAACGGTAGTGCTTCAAGCATGATCCAAAAGATTAACTTTTTATTACTCAGCTAATACTGAAACAGGAAGCGACGTAAATACCGTGGGGAAAATCTAAAACTGCTATGTGAGTAAAATAGTCTATACAGACACAGAAAACAATGTTAATTCATGTAGCAACTTCTTCCACTCGGAACCTTATGTCCTGTTCAAATGTAGAGTGTATTAAATACAATCACATGGTAAATGGTTGGACAACTAATAACTTGAGTTGATCAGTCTAAAAATACAGAATCTTCTTTCTGCTCACTAACTGGATGTTTATAATCAGGGACATGATGTCAAAGATGATGTAAAGGACTGAATAGCTGAAAAAAGGATCCATTTTGGATAGTACTTTCATCCAGTCTCTGAAGTACTTGGAAAACCTTCCCTACCCCTGAGCATCCCAGTGAAGAAAATCATTCAGCATTTATGGAAAAGAAAATACAAAACAAGCATACACCTGTATTTTAAACATGAGTGCACATAAAGCAAAACTCTTGCGCCATTAGCTAACACAGAGACTATTTATTTCAATGCCTGAGAACATCAGAAAAGCTAAACATATATAGTAAACAAAGTGATCAATTTAAGCATTTTTCTGTTGTACTCCGAAAGCACATCAAAACTTAACATCAAAATAAACGTGTTTTCAAAACAGAGCCTCATGGCACCAAAAACTCCTGATGATGGAAGGCACCATGTTTCCTTAAAAAAAAAATTAAAAAATGGAAGATTTTGAAGGCTGTTGTGTCACGTGTCAATTCTTCTAGTAAGCATATGCAAAATCAGTATGACAGAAATGGCTTGTTTTAATCACAGCAGTGCAGGACAGAGCCTAGAGGATATAACATACATTGAAGAGATTTACCAGAAACCTCACTTATAAATGTGCCAATCAGAGACAATGTATTTATTCATTTTTAGTAAAGCATCCAATCCACACAAGTGTTTTAGGCTTTCACACTAATGATATTGCTAATCCCATATTTTATAAAGCTCATCTAGCAGATACACAAATGCATAAATTTAACACTTCGTTGGAAAATGGAACTACTGTCAATATAGGTTAGAAGTTAGAAATCCTTACCATATGCTGTGTGATTTGTACAATTCATTGGTTCTTGTGTACTATTGTCTATTTTAGGCTCATCGCACATATATGTTCAGGTAATTGAGGAAAACATTTTTCATATGAAACACTACAACAGGTGTAACAGTAATTTATTCCACCCCCTTTAAGCCCTGGGGATTTAAGATGCACCTTGATGTTAGTTTTCCTTCCTACCCATCCCCCAGACAGGAACAGCACATTACCGTACAGCAAATCTGCTAATCCAATTTAATACACCATATATCGCATAAGCTCCATGTTTAATTACTGCTGCAGTTAGCACTACCTGAAGGAACTACAATATTTATCAGTCACAGCCGGTGTATTTGAAGGCAACAAGGTAGCACGACTAATCTAGTCTTCTTCCCTTATTTCAATAGCAGAGTACCATTACATTGAGGCATTTGGTTGAGAAGATTAAATCTACAGTAACATACAAAATTCAAAGAACACCTAGAAATGAGCATCTGAAATGCCAGGAATTTGGACTAGAAAAAATCTGCGCAGGAACTTATTTCCAGAGGTCTGAACTCCCATGGCCAAGCAAAGCAGGAGATGAAGTTAGCTTTTTCAAGATTTGCTTTGCTGACACTTTTGATCTGCAGCTACATCAATAACTGTCAGCTACCATCAACAAACATTTTCTGGCGAAGGCCTGATGCGCCTTTGGAGAGCCAGGAACCTCGCAGCTCCAGCCTGTATAACACCTGCGCCCTGCTCCTTCAGACTGTGGAGGAAGACACAACATTTTGCAAAGCCACTGTGTCGCACTCAAGTGTCCTGCAAAAACCTTAGAAGGTGGAGAGGTCGGGGAGAGGGGAGATCCCATCCCGTGGGATTATCTCTTTGAAAATTCAGACACCCCAGACCTGCACACAGGCACACACTGTACCACCCCCAAAATAAACCTATGCTGTGCCCTCTCCTGCTCCATCCAGCTGAGATCCCCTCGAGGCTCCTTCCCTGAGGCTTTCTGTGAAACCCGAGGGGCTTCCCCACACCCTCCGCCTCCCCCGTCCCCTCACCCCGAGGCAGCCGGGCAAGCGGCCTCCCCTCAGGCAAACCAGGCCCTGAGCGAGACGGCACCGGCGACGGCACCGGCACCGGACCCTGCCCTCCCGGGCCCCATCGCCATAGCAACCGAGCCCCCGCCGCCCGCCCCGGCCCCGGCCGCGCTCAGGATATTGCCCCAGCCTCAGCTCGTCGCACTTAAGCGGCGGCTCCGTGCCCACCGCTCCCTCCACGGCTGCGCCCACGAAGCAAAAGAGAAGCAGGATCCGGGCCGCCACCGCGCCTCTCCGCCTGCCCGGCGCCGCCGCCGGCAGCCGCCCCGGCCGGGCGGCCATGATGGAAACCTCCCGCTGCCGTCAGCTGACTCGCCGGCCCCGGCGGCGCGGCGGGGAGGAGCGGCCCAGCGGCGGGGAGGAGGCCGCTCTGCCTGCGGGGAGGGCGGAGTGGAGACCCCCCGAGTTGTTCGTGGGCTGCTGAGGGGGCTGTTTTGGGATTTTTGAGGTTTTTTTTGGGGGGGGGGGGGGGGTGACCTCAGCAAATATGGCTCCCGAGGCAGCTAATGGTCAGCGCGGAGGGCAGAGCGTGCCCCTACTCAAGATGGCGCCGGTATGACTCCGTCGGGGGCCCCGGCGGGCTCGTGCCCTGAGTAAAGATGGCCGCGCCCGCCACCAGCACCTGGCGGGACGGCGCGCACCTGCCCTCACTTAAGATGTCGGCCATGAGGTGTTCTGCTGCGGGTCTGGCTTTGGAGTGGTGTATTGTTAATGATGCTTTTTATTTTATTTTTTAAGTTAATACTAAATGCCTAGAGTGGGCAAGCTTTTACCTCAATCAGCGTTTGCTCTTCATAAGGTATTTTGAGGTGATTGCCAACTTTTTTTCACTTCCTGGAAGGTTATTTCATGTTTTTCTAGCATTTGGTTTTGAAGGTGTTGGTATTTAAGAGAATGTTGTCATTACACAGCCCTTCTGGGAGTCTTTTGGTTTTATCGGTCCTTATTTTGGTGAATGAATGGTGACTTACAGGCGAGTCTGTCAGTACCAATGAAAAGTTTGTCATAGTCCCAGATATTCAAAGAATCAGTAAAAACGTGGATTTAAAAATGCACGGATCGTTGACAAAGAGCTCAGCCAGTGATGCAAAATATTGCCATCTAACAGCTTTTTGGGAGATGTGTGTAAACTAAACTGGCAGTCTGGAGCTCAGCAGGCAAAGTATGCAAATGAAAATTGATATTCCGTTCAGCAAGGGGAAGAGAGAGGCCAGGGCCGGGGTGTGCTCCGTCATGAACTCGGCCCTCCGAGATCAGGGCTGAGGTGCGCCCACGAGGAAAGTGCCTGGGCTCCGCTGTCTGCGCCACGTCCCTCCGATGGATAAATACACGGCTGGCCGTTCGTCACTGTCAGGAAAACTGTCACCTTGCACGAGCGCTACGTTAATTAAAAGTGAGGGTGAAGACTGGGAAGTTAGGCCTTCGGAATGCGAAATTTATAAAAGAAGGATATCTTCTTAGCGTGTTGAGTCGCCATCCCTGGAGGTATTTAAAAGACACGTAGATGTCGTGCTGAGGGACATGGTTTAGTGGCAACTTGGCAGTGCTGGGTTAATGGTTGGACTGGATCATCTTAAAGCTCTCTTCCACGCAAAATGATTCTATGATTCTATGTCAGGTGCCCTAGTGCAATAGCTATTGCTTAGTAAAACAAAACAGGCACTATCGGGAGGGGAATCAATCCAAAGTTTTGAGGTAAAATTAATTTCCAAACCTTTTGTAGCCCCTATCCTATGCAACTAGCAGGGCTGTGTAAGATCTGCAGCAAATGAGCTAGTGAAACAGCATAGCAGAATAAAAGTTATTTTTGGAGAGCTTCACTTGACCGTTTTATGTGTGTGTACGTACTTTAAAAAAATCTAAAAGCAGACTACTATACAGGTTTCAGAAGTAGGAAAACTTTGCCGCAGGGACTCGAGCCATCCCAGGCGAGGCACCGTGTCCCTGGGAAGCCGCAGGTGTGTTTTGGATGCTATTGGGAGCAGTGCTGGGAGAGGCAGTTGTCCATCGCCGTTTCTATGATCCGTGGGGAAAGCGATAACAATCCCTTAAGGCCATCGGAGCCCCTGTCCCCCGAGGGCTCTGGCCATCCCCTTCTGTGGAAGTGCTGAGGGCCGTGCTGCTGAGGCCTCTACAGAAATCTGAGTTCAAAACGGCTCTGAATTCACGTCTGGACACTGATTTACTGCAAATGAGTACACATAAAGCTTTTCTACGGAGCCGACAGCTACTTTTTGCCCTCAGTCTGGTGGCCATGTTGATATGTATGTCCTTTAGGCCTATGATTTATAAATACACGGGCAGGTCAGCATCACCTGAAAATCGCCTCGGTTTTTAAGCTCTGCATTTTGCAGTGCAGCAACCACTACTCCCGGCGGCCAGACCGAGCGTCCCGTCCGGGCCTTTGCCTGCGGGGTCCCGTCCTCCCCGTCCCCTTCTCCGAGCCCCCAGCCGCCTCCACCTCACGCTCTTCCCCACAGCACCTGAGGGCTCGTACCGCTCAGCCGGAGCTCCGCGAGCAGCCAAAGGGTGGTTTGCCGCCAGCGGGGCTTCTCCCTCCGGCCCGGCCCGCCGCTACGGGCCTCCCCGGACACGGTCTGCTGGCGGCTCCCGCCCCCGCCGGAGGGATGCGGCCCGGCCGTCCCCCGGGAGGCGGCTCTCCCGCCGCGCCGCCCCGGCTTCCTACGCCGCAGGTGAGGCGGGATCGTCGTCCCCCCCCCCCCCCCCCCCCGCTTCCCGCTTCCGCCCAGGTGAGAGCCGGCGGCCATCGCGCTGCTCCGACCGCCGCCGCCGCCTCCCGCCCGCAGGTACCGGCCCCTCGCCCCGTCCCTCGGCCTCAGCAGCGCCCCCGGCGCTGAGGGGCGCCCGCCGCTGGTTCCCCTTCTTCCTGCCCGGCTCGGCCTCCCGGCTCCCTCAGACCGCCGTGGGCTCGAGTTTCGATAGAGAAGGCGGCGCGGCCGGGAGCGGAGGGGCGGCCCTCGGCCCTGCCCCAGAGGGGAGGCCTCGCTGCCCTCGACGCCCGGGCCGCCGGCGGGTGCGGTATGTGGGAGGGGGTAGGTAGGGTCAGCTGGTGGTGAGAGCTCTTCCGGAGGAGTTTAATGCCTTCTTCAGCCTGGCTAGTGCTTGGTCATGGCATGGATCCTCGGTAGAAGGGTTTCCTACCGTCTCCTGGCTCCCTCGCGGTGTGATTGCCACCCTGCACTTGGCCGGAGACTCCCACCGCGGAACCCCTTGAGGCTTCATGCACCGGGGTGTTAGCGGTTCCATGAGGGCCCCAGCGAAGGCGCTCCGGGGGGCAGGAGCCCTCTTGGCGTCATCTTGTTGTGCAGACAGTGCCCATTGCTCGGAGAGGCTGTGGTGAGGAGGAGAGGAGGCGCGAGGGAAGGAACACGCCCTTTGCAACATGTTCCATCAGTGCCTGTCAACTCAGAGGTTCCTAATGAAGCAGGCTCTTTTTTTTTCTCTATTTAGGAGTTGATTGATAAGAGACCAGTTCCTTTATGTTCCTTGTAAATTTCTGAAGCTTAGAAATTCAGTATGGTTCCAGGTCTAACAACTCTGCTTCACCATGTTGTGATTTGTTAGTCATGTACACTTTCATCATAGCGATTCTAGGATTTATTGCCTAATTCCGGTAGAATATTACAATATTTAGATCTGGGAAACAAGTTTTCCTCAAGCTTTGTGAGAATAGGTTTCTGAGACTATGTTATTGCTCCACGGAGAACGGCTTCGGCGTGAGCTCACCCTTCTATTAGACATCAGAGGACCCACACCGGCGCTTCCCTCGAGGCTGAAGTCCGCAGGAATTCAGGTTCTGCTTGTTAAAAGTTAGCATGCCTTGAGAGTGAGTAAGGCTCCTCTTGATCTGCATAGAGACTGGTAATCACAGGCGCAGAGTTATTTTTTGTTTTGCTTTCCTCTTCTTGTGGTCGCCAATCGTATGTAACAACAGGACACACTACACACTCAGTTTGCCCATGGAGTAAGTTTTTTATATTTAACAGTCTTTAGCTTTGACCTGCTTTACCCTGTATGATGTATTTGTGTTTAGGTACTCAGAGCACTGTTTGGTTGTTTCCTTCTTTCAAGTGCCTGGAGCAGTCAGCACGTGCTCTATAGCACTTTTTATAAACACTGCAGCATTACACAGAACAGCAGGTTTTGGTGGTTTCATCTGAAAGGCGTATGCATGCTAAGCTTGGTTGGATTAAATTCTTCTGTACGTTACCAGGATGGAAAACCGAGCATAACATGTAGGACAGCAAAATATGTGTTAGAATAGTGTTTTTTCACAGTGCATAGTTGTTTGATGGTGTGTAAACGATATGATTTTTAATATCTGAAGTTACAGGTGGTGCTGTGTTAGGACAATTTAGGATTAAGATCACCCTGACAAATGCTGGTTTCCCTTTTGGTTTTATCAAATTTTAAACTGTTTGGTCTGAAACTTTGCAAGTCAGTGATCTCTGATGAGGAAGACAATAGGCACCGTATCGGTCGTTCCTGATAATGGGGCCAGGAAAAATTACAACTGCATTAGTGCAGAAAGGTGACTTTGGATTGGGATGTACTGTTGGCTGTTCCTGTGGCAGGCTGCTCAGATTGGCCGTGTTAGAAGCCTTTGAAAAATAGCAGCAGTTAGCACTTGTGCATTAAGGACCCAATGCCCAAAAGGTTACATCCATGCTGAGCAGGGAGAGCTTCCCATGAGGCAGGACTTCCCTGCAGGCACGTCTCCTGGAAGGACACAGGTTGTTGGAGGCCAAGCTGAAGGACGCAGGGCAGAAGCCGTTGTAGTTGTTAGGTGGGCGGGGAGAAACAGACAGAAGAATATCTGCTGGCTAAACCGTGTCCTCCTCCAGATCCCAGCAGGAAAACCCTTTTTTTTGTCTTTCAGCAGCCCTTTGTGGAGGGCAGGTGTTTGTCAAGGCCACTGCCAGGGCTGTCGTGTTCCCCTCTGGCTCTGGGATGTGCCGGGGTTGAGCGCCCTGTGTCTCCGTGCAAGTGGCAGGCGTCTGGCAGGGAGGTGATGGCAGTGGAAGACTTAAACCTTTCAGCTCTTCTGATGACCTCTGCTGGCATCAGCATGGGGGAATTCCTTTTTTCTTAGTTTGCTTTTGAAGAAGATCCAAGTCTTAGGATTTCATACAAAAACCTTATGAAACTTTCCCGCTCCCTATGATGCGTTGAGTTCAGCTCTCAAAAGTGAAGACAGTAAAAACCCAGATGCATGCTGTGCTGGAGTGTGGGGTTTTTTCTGGTGTTAGAAAACACTAAACTTCCTGAAATTCATTATTTTCCTCAATGATTTTACAGTTATTTTGGGAGTTGTGACATAAATTTTGGACTGAGGTTTGCAGTTTTGTCTACCAATAAGATAAATAAGTGGCTGCAGAAATCCAAGAATGGAGCTAAGGAAGTTGAATGTGGAGTGGGTGAACTGATTTTAACAAGACAGACTATAGTGTTTTGTATCACTTCAAAATTATCATTTAGGAGTGGACCTCCTAATTTAGCAACTGTCTGTTGATGCCTTGCTTGGACTTAACATCAGTGTTTGGAAATTGTTTAATGATAAGGTGTTTGGGCCCCAAAACATAAACAGCTCAATAGTACATAGAGTTCTGCGTTTCTCTGGTGCCTACAAGGCAGTCTTGGAGACCTGTCCTCAATTACACATTACTTGAAAACTTTAAATTAGCTTATATTTTCCGGGATCCCCTCAGATCAGAAGGAGCTGTTTCCTCTAAAATATAACACACTTCCCCCCCGCCCCCTTCTCTTTTTATGCAAGAAAGGAGAACAAAGAAATACTGAGGGTGGTTTTAACTTATTGCTCAAAAAGAAATCATTAAAAACCATTGCAAGCTGGCTGGAGGCCAGCTTTGATCACGAGGAATCCCAAAGTGCTGTGTAAACTTGAACTGTTATACGAACTGTACCTGAGGTCCACTTTGGCGTCCACTGGCGCAGAGTGGTCTGCAATGGCTCTTAGCTCAAGCAGGAAGCTGAAACTTTCTTTAATCTTTTTTTCCTCCCCTTTTGCACCTCCTTTGTCAGGGGACTTCTGCCTAGATGGAGCCTGGTTCTCTTACCTACATTTTTCTGCTTAAATTTTTCTTTCTTGGATCTGTACCCATCATCATAATTGCTATTGTTACACACGCTGTAATGGAAAAAAGATTAATCTTGGAGACTGTCAGCGCCACACTTTGAGGCTGTTTTTGAATGACGCAGGCTATTTCTCATGGTGCGGTTTGCCAGTGCAGCTGAGCTGCTGCCGCTGCCTGCTGCAAGGTGCAGTCCCGCTTCCCCGGCACTTCTCGCCCCGCTCCTGCATTGCCAGTGCTGGCAGTTGAGAGCTGACTGGGCAAAAAGCTCACCCTACCAAAATGTGATGGTTTGTTCTGCCTGTTTAGCTCCCTGTTCCAGCTCACTATGGGATCAGATGAATGAGTGCACACACAGATGGAAAGGGAAGAACAAAATGCATGAAAAAGGGCTGGAGAGCTGGACCAGCCTCCTGGCTGCAGCTATTAGATGGGCATGGTGCTGTCAAGTTGTCATTATTTCCTGCCATGCTGGATTTCTTTTCTGAGTTTAATCTTTTCTTCACCCTACTGCTGGTTTAAAGGTGTTTCAAGCCACTTTTCCTCATAGGAGTTATTTTGCATCCCTTTCTGATGTTGGTTCGCTTGCTTTAGGTTTTCTTTTTTCTCTTTTAACTGCTGGTGTGAAGTAGAAAAATAGAGGAGGGAAGCGAATGGAGGGAAGTTAAATTGGGAAGAAAGAACAAATTTCCATATTCTTTGTCGTGTTTTGTTAAGGTTCATGCAATACTTTTAGTCAAGGAGGTTTTGTCTTTTTGGTTTAGATGAAGACTCAGGAATGTATAAGGAAATGGTATTTTCATCTGTTCTTCAGAATCAGATCTCAGCACAGAATCAAAGGCTGCTGTGCTCTTAGAAGTGTTTTATTTCAAATGGAAAAGAAAATAAAGCTGCAGCACTTACAAAAGTTCAGATGCATTCCTGAAAATCTTTCAGGGGTTGTATGGGTTTGCCACTTCAACTCTTGCTATGACTTTGATTTAAAATGACCTCCTAAATCTGTTAATAGTCTTGCAAAGCGGCTCATTTTGCTTGGCCCTGGGTGGAAACCATGCAAACCCACCGAGTTCTGCAGGAATTTCTCCAGGAGCCAAAGCTGCTCAGATCCAGTAAAGGCTGCATAAATCTGAAATTGTGGTTTGTGACACACCTCCACTTTTTTTTTTTTTTTTTTTCATTAGGGAAATGAATTTTTAGGCTTCAGATTAGGCTTAATCTGACTCTTCAGAAGATAAGATATTCACCTGCATACTTAATATTTCATTAAATATAACAAGGTTCTCTCAGAACTCAAGATGTTTTCAGTGTGAGCGCAGACAGTGTCAGAGGCAGAGCTGAAAGTGTCAGAGGTCCTGCTGTGAGAGAGCCCCTGGGATGTGCTTACCCTGCTATTGCATTCAGATGCCTATGACCCTTTCTACTCTTGAATTGCAAGGTTTAAAAAGTAGATACAGAGATTTTTTAAATACATATATGGCTATTTTTGTTCCAAAATAGTTTTGAATATATCATTCTGAAATACACAGTTATATCCTGGGTAGAGTTACAATTATGTAAATTGCGCTATTAAATGGCTGACTTCTTTCAGAGAGGCTTGTACTAAGTAAAGAAATCTTGTTCCTCGTGTATGTTTTGGTATAACTGCCTTGATAGATTTCAGAATGACAGGCTCCACATCAACGTAATAACATGCAAGTAAGGGTACAAATTTATCATCGCTGCTAATTGCAAGTCTGTTGTTTTTATGCTGCCATCTAGGCCTCAGCCCCAGTTGGAGACCGGTTCTATTTGGCACCGTAGAGGAGCGTGATAAAGGATATTTTGTTCCTTCAAAGCTTGTCATGTACATAGAAAAGAAAAAGGCAAGCTCACGTAGGAGAAGGCAACAAGCTGCTTTCACCTGTTTGACATCAGCGCTGTGATTAGAACTAACCTACCTTAGGAATGTCTTGGACTTGGGATTGATTTGGCCAGTTTTGGGCCCGAATGCCATGCTGTCCCGTGAGTGGAGGGAACTTCATTGTTTTATAGGGAGACGCAAGGTTTCACCTATATCGTCATATGGCAGGGCAGAGCTATCATGATAAGAATACGGTCTACAAGTAGTTAAAGTAATCGAGAAGAAAGTGCCTTTTAAATAATAGGAAGTTTTAAACTGTATGTATATTTAATAACATTACAACTTTAATGTCCATATTCAAAATAATTTGGTTGAACCTAGTTGTCTCAGTTTTCTTGCCCAATGTTTGTTTTTATAACCTGCATTTTTACTCATATTGGAAAAGGTTATTCATATTCCTTCCTGTGTGCGAAAGGAAAAGCACACAGAACAAGGAAAAAAAATTTGATGTGCTGAGGCCGCAATACAGCAATTAGCTATATTGAGAGCTTTGTTGAAAACTTGGGGTAAACAACAGGGGGTAGTACTATTTTTTTTTTTATTAAATTTGTTATAGTTAGCTTAATATTTTATTATTGCTTTTATTGACTGTGTATCTGTTAGCATTCTGCTCGGATATATAAATTATTAATTTGATTTTTTTTAAACCTCATCTAGGTTATTCTGAGTAATTCCAAAAATACCCTTCAACATGCCTGAAAATCCTGCTGCAGGTATGTAGTCTGAAAGTGATTACTTTTGTTAAGCAGAGAGAAATGAAGCTCCGTTCCTAACATGTACTACTTTGTGGTGCAGATAAGCAGCAGGTGCTGCAGATCCTTGATCGACTGCAAGCAAAACTGCGTGAGAAAAGAGATTCCCAACATAATGAAAACCTGACTGTTTTGCGTAACACACTCAGGAGCCCTTTGTTTAACCAGATACTGACCCTCCAGCAATCCATCAAGCAACTGAAGGAACAAGTGAGTGTAAAATTACAATTGTTGGTGTGATGATAACTATAGTGAACTTGGAATTGAAAACAAGGTATGTAGGCGTGTGTTAATGAGGGCCCTCTCATTAATAAGCTGTAACTTGGTGTGAGTCAGTGTTGGGCTTTTGGGTTTTTTTTGGTCAAGCGTCACTACTGAAATGAGAAGTGGTATCACAGCAAACAGGTCATGGGGACATGTGCTTTGAAAGGGATGCAGAAGAGGCAGGCATTGAGAACCACATCAGTCATAGAAAAGCATCTGCAAAAGACATCAGCTCTAGTACTTTGAGTTCTGACTGCAGTTGGAACGAGGATCCTTTGTTTTTTACAGAAGCTAAATGCTGTTTATCAGCTATCTGGCAGCATCTTTTCTCCTTAAAAGACATCATCACTTAGTTCCTGCTGACTTGTACAGGAATGGTTAACCTGTTTTGGGAAATACAATCTAGAAAACCACGCCTGAAGATTTGCCAAGCTCTGATGCAGGTGTACCCAAGCTAGCTTTAAAACGACTTGGCTCCAGCAGTGGAAGGAACTGGTGTGGATTGGTTTCTAACGCCAACTGACACTTCGATCTTGTGGACATGGGTATCAGTGACACATCTGTGTGAACAGGTCTCACTGAGCAGTTAGCAGAATCAGGCATGCAAATTTAAAATCAGGGACTAGCTTGGCATACCCTAAGCAGCAGCAATCCCTGTCTCTGCTGTTAACTGCACCTGCCCAGCTGCAGATACAGAGGGTGGGGGTCAGGGGGACAATGCCATCTTTCTGTCATTGATAAATGTATTGCACGTGTTCCTGCCAGGGTGACATGGTAGTAGTTGTGCCATTTGTTTTCCCTCCTTCCCATGTTCACAAAGGTACTGTATCTTCTCCTGTTCCTTCCTTTCAAAGCTTGGATGCATGCCTGCAAGCTATTCAAGATAGACGAAAATGCAAACCTATGTAAGATCATGCTTTGTGACTGTGGCATAATGGAATTTATATCCAGAATGTTCAGAATTATCATATGTAGAAAATCTTGGTTTTCTTGAAATTCTTTTTAAGCATGTCCCTCATGAGCAGTTTCATTGAGGATGGGATTTTTCAGTTTACTATGTTGCAGTTGGAATATTTCTGCATTTCTTCATTGTCAGGACTAAGCATTGAACTGCAAGTTCTAGCAACGGTAACGTGTTCAATGATAGCTAGCTTGTATCCTAGGCTGTCTCTGGGGAGGAGGTAATACAGACAGGCCTTTGGCTCCTTACTGACTAAGTGACTCTTAAGAAATTTGGATTCTTGTGCCCAAAATGTCTAGATTTACCTGACAGTTGCAACAGTGTTTGAGTGCATCTCTAATGTTGTTGCTTTTGCATGTGTTGCTTCTGGAATATCAGGGTGAAAAGAGGATAATGGGCACGGGCAGGGAAGCAGGATGAAAAAAAATTGAGAAAATGAGGGGAGTAGAAACACAGCTGAAACATTCAGGGAACTTTTCATTCCGAAAAACAATTTAAACTTGATGTGGTAGCCTTGTTATAGGTTATATCTTAACATTGCCTAATTTATACAGGTGAGTATATTTGTGTGAATAGGCATATATGAACATATGTATGCTTGCTGCTTTGGCACTTTTCACACAAGATGATATGTGTGGAAATCTATTTTGTTTTTAATATTTTTTTTCTACATCTTTGTTCATTTTCAACAGCTCAATTATATGCCTCCTGACCGGTCAGTAGATTTTGATTTTACTAAGAGAGGGCTGCTAGTGTTTGCTGACAAGTCAGTTGCTGCTGGGAGCGTGTCTGTACCTTGCAGTTCACCTGAACTCAAAGCATCCACCTTCACTCCAAACCTGGGAGTTAATGAATTTAATGCAATCATCCAACAGATGGCAAAGGTAAGGCTCTCCGGCTTAGTGAACCAAACTTATTTTCCTTTAATGCCAAACTTTTTCTTGCAGGCTTTTGGAGTAAATTTTCAAACATGCACTTCTGTTGTGTATCTGGGAGTGTGGGGCTTCCAAGCCAGTAAGAGAGTAGAAGTGAGGATAACTTTTCCCTGTGAAAGATAATGTCAGCTCTGGCAAGTGGTTTGGTGGTGTGGGTTATTTTTTTTTTTTTCCCCTTTGCCAATTTTTTTGTCCTACTTTCTACAAAACACATCAATGTAGAAAAGAAATTTCAGTTGCCAGAAAAATTTTCTGGTATTTGATGACACTTAATTGAAAATGAACGTTTTCTGCAGAAACTTGTTTTGATGGAGAGACTTGTTTTATCAAGTACATTTTAAATTGGAAATGTACCAACTTTGTTAATATATGAACAGTGCAAACGATTAAAAGAACTGGCATGTAGTATTTTATTTAACTTTTCATTTAGTATGTCTTAACTTTGCCAGCCAGATGCTGATTTCATTAACATGTGATGTAGCATGTACCAGATGCTTATGGAAGTTGTACAGGTGCAGACATCCACCCATGTGGGATTGGCATTTATACCACAAATGTATTGTTCTGTGTTACTTTGAACCATTAATTTAATTGGTTAGTCATGCCTTTCTATATTAAGTAACTGTTGCTAATTGACTACCTTAATGTAGCTGTAATATTTTGAGCATAACTCTTCTCATTAGTGTGTCATTAACTCATCAGATAAAAGATTTAGTGGTAAAGACTGCACATTATTTTGGATAAAACAGCTGTGATAGCAGTGCATTCTCTAAGTGATGGTTCCCAGTAAACAACTCCAGAAATCTTGTATTAGAACTGAAAAGCAGGCAGTCACAAAAGCAAACTTTTTTTAGCGTTAAGTGTGAACTTGCGGGGGGGGGGAAGGAAATTAATTTCTTTATTTAAAAGCTGCAATCTTTTGAACGCACACCTAAAAATCGGCATTAAAAGCAAGGGGAGCCAGAAGACAAGTAATGTAGTTTAGCTATGCAGCATTTCCAGAAATCCCAAGTATATTGCTCTAGACGGCACTTCGTTCATAGTTTTCATCCAGTTTGGAATTCATCTCATAATGTGAATGAAGTGTGAAAGCAGCTCTTAAATTCCCTGAGGTTTCAGAACCTCAGAGTGCTTGCATATCCAATACTCTGCTATATTAAAAATAATAAATGAAGGAGCTTTTATAGAAATAACATATTCAGTATTTTGCCTTTGTTTAGTCTTAGGAGGAGAATAATTCTCCCAGTGTTCATAAATTTTGAACTAGCTCGTTCTATTGCATTAAAAATTAGTAAATCAATTTTTTTCTATTTTATTAGGGGAGACAAGTAGAATCAATAAAGATTGAAAAGCCTTCTGTTGGAGGTCTTGGATTTAGTGTGGTTGCCCTTAAAAATCACAGCTTGGGAGAAGTTGGTATCTTTGTCAAAGAAGTCCAGCCAGGAAGCATAGCTGACAGGTGAGATCTTTATAATTGTATTGGAAAATTGCAGTATTTCCATTAAGGGAAAAGTCATGACTTTCACATTGAAAACTCTATCAGACTAACATGTTTGTCTGGGTTATCTTCTGGGATATTTTGTTGGTGGTATCTTGAATTCTGGCTTTTCAACTAAATGGACTCATGTTTTGAGGATCAGATTTTCAGATGAGTTTTAAATACCTGAGCCATTCATAAATGGAATTTCCAGAAATCGTGACTCACTTAAGAGAATCTTGAGTACTGATTAAAAAACAAAAGAAAACTCGGAAGAGAATACAAGGAAAATAAAAATTAGCCGCCTCCTGAATTTTTATGCATTGTGTCCCTGAAAGATTCCCCCCCCCTTGTTTCTTTATTTATGTGCCTATGACAATACCCTATTTATAGTTGGTTTTACTGTTTGTTTCCTGTGTAAATTTAGATCCAGTCCTCCCGACAGATCCCTGCACAGATGTCATCATAGAATCAGGGCTTCAGGCAGTTTCTTCCCGTATTGTCTGTGGGTTTTCACCCAACAACAAAAGACAGAGCAATCTTTTAAAAATAAAATGTGATTATAAAACCACAAATGTTGGCATGAGACAAATGCAGTGCTTGGAATTATGTTTCAAGAAAATGTGTCTAGATTTCAAGTCATTGGTGTCACTTTTTAAATAACACATGTCAGGAAGTGCCAACACAGGATGACAAAAAGAGTGGGGAGAGGTTGGAATGATAATGGCTATGGGCCCACAGAGAACACACCAGAGAACACTTAAAGAAAAGCATATTAGGCTCTTTCAAAGTGGAGACAGATGGACGGATCCGGATGTCAAAGGAGGGTGAATATCTCACTTTAGGATTTGATGACCTGCTGCTCACTTTCTTTGATGAGAGAATCTAAAATATGGTTAGTGCTCGAAGAAAGTGATTTCTGGGAAACATCTTAAACATTGCATGATAAAAAGGAAGTTTAAAATGCGTTAGTTAAGATGTGCAGTTATATTGTTTTGGAGTTTATAAATTTCCCCAGCATGCTTCCCATTTTGCTTCTGAGGCGAGATCTCCTGGAGACTTTTTTTGGATTCCTACAGAGCTTTGAAGGCAGTGTCTGTCTATGTAACAGTTTGGTCTCGTGCTCAGAATGAATATTTAACAAAGGAGATGAGTGATGGTTTCTCTCTTGTCACAGATCTAAATTCATTGCTAGGGTGAATTAACTGTGAAATTTATATTATCTTAAGGTATAAGTTGAACCGCATATTGCTCAAAGAAAGTTTGATACTGTAAATTTTGAGTAAAATATAAATATGCAGCCCATCAGTCCTTAAATTAAATAATGATACAAACCAATATTCTAGCCTGAGTTGTGGGTACTTAGAGATAGTATCATGTAGTGCTAAACATAATGAAGAATAGTTCCTAGTTCATTGTATAACTGCAAAAAAATTTTTTTTCTGCCCTGTAATTCAATATCAAGAAAGAGTGAGAGAATGTCATTGAATTTTGAATAAAAGCAAAGGAAAAAATTGAGCAAATTTCTTGGCCATGATAAAGTTGGAACAAAATATGGCTGGGCAGTTCAGTACAGTGTGGATTGCATGTAGTTTGTGTGTTGGTGAAGACAGTCTAATAAGAAGAGTATTTTTAATATATAAATTTTTAACCTTGCGTAACTGTGTATTTTGCATGTTCACATTTAAATTACACAAGCCTGTTGTGGAATCACTATGCTGCATTTTAAACTTTCTTTTAATGTTTTGTTAAGGGATCAAAGACTAAAGGAAAATGACCACATACTGGCCATTAATTGCACCCCATTGGATCAGAACATTTCCCATCAGCACGCTATTGCCCTCCTCCAGCAATCCACAGGATCCCTACATCTGGTTGTTGCTAGGGAGCCAGTTCAAGGAAACAGCAGAACTTCGGCTGTCTTCTTAAGTGATATAAATCCACCTGAGACCGTGAGTTGTTGTAATACTGTCAAAATCAGATTTTTGAACTAATGCTGGATGTTTTTCTGTGGTTGTAAGTGTTTGGGTTAGCAAGCTTTACGTATAGGGATTTTTTTCTTTAATCAGATTTTATATGTGATGACATTTCATTTAGACTGATCATGCAATAAGTGTAAGGCTCCGATTGCAAAGCTGCATGAAGTTGTTATAAAATAGATCCTGGGTTTTTATGGGGTAGCAGAAGCTTTAGTAGATCAACATATTCTTAGCAGCAGGGTCTGTTCAGCATAGGCTGGGTAAAGCATTTTACGAGTATATCCAGCTGAAACCTACTTGTGCTCAGCAATTAAAGATGCTCTGATTACATCTTAAAAGAGCGTAAACATAACCTATCGTGAGCACTGCTTGAAGTATCCCAACCAGTTTAAACTTAACCTGCTCAAAACAAAAAGCCTTGTCTTTGTTTATTTATCAGGGCTTTTTTTTTTTTTAATCTGCAAATTTCATTGATTGTGAACTCTTATGTTGTCTTGAACAAGCAGAGATTGTCACTGGGACATGTAATGAGCTAGGGCTGAACTTCCATCTGTGTTCAAACCATATGGTGCAGGTGGCTTCACTGAATTTGGTCGAACTGCACACCTAAATCCAGAGTTTTCAGTATTGGAATCTTAATTTATTATGCTAGTAGGTTTTGATGAAAATCTGGTTAAGAGCAGTGCTTTTCCTTATTGTCAGTAATTATTTCCCTCATGATTATTACAGAGCTAGTGAATTCTGAAGGTTTTAGTGGATAATCAATATTGTTTATTGCACTGAAAATTTTAAAGAATTAAACTTTAACTGCTTTTTCATTGAAAGATCTGCACTGAACAGACTAACAAAATAAAATACAAATATATGTCTCTACAGGGGGTCTTTAACTTCTTTTATGATATTTAACTGGCTTTGGCAAAGATTTTCAATATGCTAATAAATCCTTTATTCACAGAAGACTTAAATCTGCCTACTTTACTCCATTTTGGTTTCTGTGAGATATTAATCTGACAGAAACATTGGCTGGGTTTGAGTTGCTTAACAGCTTTGTTATTTTCAGATTGTCTTGTAGAACATAAGGTCATGGTACAACGTAGCTTAGAAACATGCTTCCAATTCAGTATGGCAGAATATTGTACTGCGCTATTAATTCAGCGTGTACTGGTGGTGTTTAAAGTGTGTAAGTGAAATAACAGAAATAAGCATTTGGGCAACGCTAAGTGAAAACTAGGCCAGTGCAAGCTCCTCGCCTCTGTTTTTCTCTGTTGTTTGCAGTATTCTTGATTTATGAAAACCTAAAAGGATAGTTTTCATTTTGGCAAGAAAATCTTAAAATTGCTTTTTCTTAGTCAAGCTTTTTCCTAGTATCCTGTTATCCTGAAAGCGAAGGACAAAATGTATGTTTAAAAACAGATGAGAAATCCCGCTGCGTATTTATAAGGAAATGAAGCTGACTGAACAAAATCCAACAGATCCCCAGTATTGTGGGGTAGAGAGAGAAAATTGCTCTGATTAGTTCTCGTCGTTCCTGGAACATGTGAAAGTGAGAAACATTAAAGATCAAGCGAAATTGAAATCTTCTGTTTTTATTAATTGCAGATTCACTGGGGCCACATTGAAGACGTTGAGCTGATTAACGATGGTTCAGGATTAGGCTTTGGAATTGTAGGAGGAAAGTCGAGTGGAGTAGTTGTAAGAACAATTGTTCCTGGGGGATTAGCAGATCGGGTAATTTGTTATATTATGTCATTTCTTGTTTGATTGTAAAGTATAATTAACTGGTTTTGACAATCTTAAAATAAACTAATACACTTAAACAAAAGGAAGCTGATAGCATCAAAGTCTGAATGCCAACATACACTTTATAAATAAATATGTTGAAGGTATGATTGAGGAAAAAGTCAGCACCTGATATGAATTAAGTTGTTTCTCAGACATGCTTTGACTTTTATAACATTGTTGAACATGCAGAAATTCTGAAAAGTTGTCTAACCTTCGAATATTTTCATTACTTTTGATATTTTATGCCTTTCAAAAGTCTGGGGGAGGACAAATACTCTTAATGGATTTGCACATCCTCGGTAGAATTTGGCGCATTTGGCAACATCTATAGGGACGAACTCTCTACATGCATTCTCAGGCAAGAGAACCTGCCCTATTGAAACGATGACATTGCAAGATTCAGTTTGTAGATTGAAAATGTCCTATTTTTAGTGGGTTTCATTCTAAAGGGGTTTTGGTCCCTGCCTTGTGGTCTGACCAGTTCAAGGAGACACTTTAGGATTGATGCAAAGCCTTTCAAAGTTACTGGTATTTTTTAAAGTTCACAGACACAGTTTGCAACCTTTGATTGCTAATCTTTAAAGACTCGGTGCTAAGTGTTGCTACATTTCAGGAGTAGAACACGTGCAACAGCGAAACAGATTTGGATTTTTAATGTGAATTTGATCATGACAAGTTACAGTATTTGAGGTCTGGAACACACGCAGATAAGATCCAGTAACATACAAAAGAGAGAGTCTAAGGTACTTCCTCTAGTATAGGATGGAAAAGAAAACTGGAGTTTCAGAGCTTTACTGGAAAATGTTGGCTTCTGCTTGACTGCCTCCCTCTGAACCTGTCATGTACAAATGAGCATTTTTTAATTATTGTGTAACACCTGTTTTGCTGTAAGGAATAGAGTGTTTTGGCTACAAATGAAGTATGTAAGTTAAGAACTCGCCACATCATTCTCAGCTGAATGAGACATCGTTAAGAACACGTGAAATAATGAGCACATATACATGTTAAAATTGGATGAGTTTGTAGATGATTTTGAGTTAGTTCTGGGAATAACTCCGCTATGATTGCTGTATGAATCAATGCACCTGAGGTGGTAGAGCTGAGCTGATCAATACCAGCTGAGGATTTGGTCCTATAAATGCTTGCTTACAATAGAAATGATGATGTAGGTCATGAATCGTAATTATCATGTAAAAAATGTTTTGTGTGGAGTCTTGTTACCTTCAGTGGATTTAGTCGCTTCAGTTGGAGCTAGTCATACGAGAAAAGAATTGCCAGGCAATATAGAAGTATTAGGAAAAACTCTAAAGGGTCCTAAATCAAGATGCTGTGCTTTTTATTCTAACCCCTGTCTGATGAGGAGTATTCTATGAAACAGCAATACATAACAACCTGTGAGAATATAAAACTTTGTTGCTGTCTGTGTTCTCCTAAATGAGAACAGTAAACTTTTTCTTAGTAATGTTGCTATTCAGTTTGTGTATATTTCTCAGATTTGGAAAGGTTGGTTTACCACTGTTAATTACTGTGGAAAAAACAGTGTGTGATTGTGCAAATGCATCCTTGAATTATTTAGTATGTTGCCATGGTGGTCAATTTCACCGTATTTTCTTGCATTGGCTCTCATGGCCACGAAGATGCCTGTACACAGTTTCAATTTTGTAATGAAAAAGAAATTTTATGTATAGACTGGAAACGTTTTTTGCAATTTTATTTATGTTTGAAGGATGGGAGGCTCCGGACAGGAGATCACATCTTACAGATTGGAGGGACCAATGTGCAAGGAATGACCAGTGAACAAGTCGCACAAGTGCTGAGAAACTGTGGAAATTCCGTTAGGATGATCGTTGCAAGAGACCCAAAGTTTGACATTATGGAGGCTCCACCAGCTCCCGTGAGCTGGCCAGTCAGTACATTACCTTCCTTTCAAAATGGAAATGTAAGTATCTGGTGTTTACTTATGACATTTTTAAGTGTGCTTGTGGCTTGTGATCAGAAAGGAGGAGGAGAACAGAGTGTTCTTGAGACCTAAAGTGCTTTTCCTCTTCTGAGTTTCCAGATATCATATGCGTGTATTTAAGTAGTCATTATTAAAGTTCTGCCTTCTAGAATTTTTCCCTCTTTCCTGTGTGTTATTAATACCTATAATCTCAGGATCGGAATGACCAGCTTTACAGAATTTACTTCAGAGTGAGTAATTTCATTACCAAGACCATAAGTGTTATCGATAAATGATACTTTTAGTTCTCCTCCTTAGCTCATTATATTTTTGCTAATCAATCATTTGTAAGTGGATTTAAAACTTGACTGTGAATTTCCCTAGTCTGAAATCCAGAGCGCCATGGCCACACCAGAATTATTCAGCACAATCTTCTTTTTATGAAACATAAGTGTAATGTTTTCATAGTCTACGCTACTGTCTGTGATAGGAAATATATCTAAAAATTTTGAAACTTGTTTTAGCAAATCTTATCATGGTCATATCAAAGTCTCTTGTTTTTGAAGTCATTCTTTTCAGTTTTGAGTAATTAAAATCAACAAATGCTACACTAAGTGTACAGTAGGTCTCGAAACATAAACAAAGCTGTGCTTGTGTACCATCTGCTACTACTGTGCTGCTTAGATTTAGGTGTAGAATCTGAGTAGCCTTTTCTTTCGTGTCTAGTTTGTTGAATACAAGTGAAGAGAGCTATTTTTTTTTTTTTTTGAAGCATCATTTTTTAAAGGTCAAACTAGCAGTCATATGGTTACAAACTCACCTTCTCACTTACTGGGCATCGTCATTGCAAAGGCACCCATTAGCTTTGTGTCTTGCGTCGCTCTGGAAGACTCTGGTGGCTGAGGCTGTCGGTAAAGTCTTTTGGGTCCTTCTCAAGCCCCATTTCTCAGAAGAGGGATTGGTGTAGCAGGAAACCTGAGTGGCAGAGAGGTGGGAGGGGGTAATCTGTATACGTAAGGTTGGAGTCTTAAAAGTGGGCTTGTCTAATACTCTGAAAAAAGGCTTTCCTAGAGAATCAGCATCATTATGAAGCACTTCTTTTCTGGCTGTATCATATTTTCAAAGGCCCATATTAGAAAAAAATAACATGGTCCTGGTTTTGTTTCCTCTACAAAGTGCTATTTTTCTCTCTTCCCTGCCTCAAAGGTGGGCCTGTTTGTCACTAATCGATCCCAAGCTTTGTAGATACTGCAGCTTTTCTAAAATGTTATTCCTTCTGGATGTCTTTTCAGTGTCCTCCTTATTCCTGCTATGTAATTTACAGAGTGGGGAAAAAAACTCCATTACAATATAATCTTCTTCTTTCTGAATGTATCTATTGTTTTCTGAACTAAAGAGTGCCTTCATATTTAGATTTGAAGAAACTCCTTTTTCTGGTGTTGAGAGATTTGCTGAAGTCAAGAATAGTGGCTAATCTGAATGTATTTATTAATTTAATGATGATTTTAATGGTCCACCTTTCAGTTTGTGTTCTGATTTACAACAGAACCTTTTTCTATAATCTAATTTCTCTCTGGTTTCTGAGTACTTTCACCAGCTGTGAGCTTCGGAATAGAAAATATTTTCCTTTTCCTTTTTGCAAACCAGCAGAAGGGCGTTTTTAATATATGGTTAGTTTTTTTCAGTTTTATATTAATATTTTATTTCCTTTAAATTTGCTGCAGTAGACAACAACTGAAACTACTTAAGTCTGTGCATGGGCATAAGAAAACAGTCGTATTATCTGTACTCTCCAAGATACTGACAGCAATATCAGCAGCCTCCCTGTGCTGACTGTATTTAGGACACTGTACTTTGATTCTTCCAGACTCCACTTCTAATGTTTCGCATTCTACCAGTAACACTACTTAGAGAAAATTTCTGTAGCAGCAGAGCACTGGCTGTGAAGGGCTTTTGATTGTCAAAATATCAGGACTCCCAAGGCTGCAGCTCCATTTCAGATGTTGCTATAGGCATGTTTACTGTTTCGGTTCCCTCTTCTAAAGGTAAGTGACAGAGCATCAAAACTTATCTTCATCTCCATCAGCGTCTTATGGAGCAAGAGAGTTGGAAAGCATTTAATGAGCTTAATGAGTTGGGTAGTGGAGGGACGTGTGTGTGATAAGAAAGGAGATAGCTGGCCATCGATTTCTCTTTCAGTGAAAAGTGAAATAGGTACGGCCATAACTTTGTCCTGCTTTTAATATAGGTCCTTCCAAAGCTGATATTTGGCAAGCATTTGATTAAACTTCTCTTTTGTTCACTCTCTTAAGACATGTTTTCCAATTTCCCGGTCCATTTTTTGCTGCTGGCAGTGACACAATCCCTCTCGATTTCATCACTTTAACAGACCTTACTCTCATCGTCATCATCTTTTTGATCTCATTGGACTGTATCAGATTACCGAAAACAAACAACTGTATGTATTTGAGTTTATCCCTTGCAATCCCAGGTCTATGTGCTTGATTGTTTTTCTCTTTGGTATCATCAGTGTCTTTAGTGTGTCCTGCTTGAACTCTGTCTTGCAGTTTTGATTTTTACTTCTCAGGGTAGAGCTGGACAGGCATACTGAGGCCAGCTTTGTGGGCACTTTTTTCCGTAGACTCCTCCAGTGTAAGGTCAGATTATATTAAGGACAGATCATGTTATGTGTTTCTCTTTTCAAGTATTGTTTGTTATGGGAAGTCATCTTATCAGTTCAACAATAAAACATTTCCAAATGAATACCTTCCCTTCCCCTTCAGGTCTTAAAAATAATTTTCATTGAATGCGAACTAATGAGTCGTCTTTGCGTCCCATTGCCTTAGACAACTTGGAGGCTTCCAGTGCTCTTTGCTGTTTGGTGGCGTTCAAATCTGACCAGGATCAAATCAAAGTCGTTAAGATGATGTGTGTAAGAGTGACTATTGGAATGGTTTTGTGGTTTGGGATCTAGCATAAAACCAAACAATAAGCTTAAACACCTACCTAGTCTCTTGTATTTGCATTTAAGTAGGCAACTGCTTCTGTAGCAGAGATGTGCCTACCATGGATACACATGGCTTCTTTCATTTCAGGGCATCAAACCGGTTTGTTTTGAGATCCCCTTCCTGCTGCCCCTCACTTCCTTAGTAGGTGATAACAAGGAGAGATAAGCATCACTTTTTCTGACAGAAATGTGTGATGTGATAACACTGTGTATTTATACCAGGGTTTTTTGCTTCTTAACTGTCCAGTAGAAAGAGCTCAGGCAAGTGGATTCATTCCATTGTTTATCAGGACTAACATGTGAAAGGGAGAGAAGAAATTCTGAGGGTATTCAGGGTTTCTGTTGTTTTGTGGGATTGACTGGGAAGTTTGTTGTTACCAAGTGGCAGTGGAATCCAAAGGGAAATGGCCCTGGAGCAGTATAACGAAAGCCTTTGTTTTCCATAAAACAGGTATGTGGAAAAAGTATTAGGAAAGAATTTAAAAAGTAACTAGTGACTTTGAATGACCCCTTATTTTCAGCAGATCTTGCGTATATCTCTTGCAAATATGATCACTCCTAAAATAGGAAAATCAAAATCACTGCTTACTTCTCAAGATCTTAATTAACCTGCAACATTGTAACGGTACTGGGAAATTAAGAGATTTTTTTTTTTACTGTCTTGTGCTCTATTTATAGGATGATACCAACCTTTTTGAGACCTATGATGTTGAGCTTATAAAAAAGAATGGACAGAGCCTGGGGATAACAATTATTGGATATGCTGGCACATGTGATGTAGGTGAGTTCTACAGGATTTAGTAAAGACTAGGACAGAGGCTTCTCAAATACCCTTTATTTACTGTGGGGAAAGTGGATAGTGCTTGTTTGAATCTTACGGAATTTATGAAGAAGATACTTGGAGAACTTGCTGCAAAGTGGAATTCGGCCTCAAATTTTTTTAAAGAGTTGTAATTAGTTTACAAAAATAATTCCCATGTGACTGCTGGACTGTGAATTTTACGTGCTTCTGTTACTGTGCAAGACATTAAACTGTAACAGACTGTTCCTGCACGTACAGACTCTAACACAGGTTCCTGTCCGCACTGTTCCTCATTTTGCCCCTGTGATGTATAGCACAATTCGGATAGTGCGTTTTAAGAAGAATTTTAAAAACAGAGTATCGGATGTTCCCATTTGGCATTAACTTTTGAATGGCATCTCCAGTATGTACAAAATAGCGTAACGCGCAAGTTTTCGTTTGTCTAATGAATTGTAGGAGTTAGAGTGGAAACAATCAGTCAGATTAACTAGTCCATCTCTCTGCCAAGCAGGAGATGCAGAGAATCGTAGCTGTGTGTGATGCGTATGCCGCCTTCACAAGATGATGTACTTGTCTTTGGCAGATGGCTGTTTCCGTGTCTAAGCTCTGGGAACAGATTAAAATACCTGTGCTAGGATATAGGGACATGGAATTAGGTTGTGGGTTTTTTTTTCTAAATCCTTTTTAAATTAGAGCTTTTAACTCATCTTTCAAATATTGGTTCCACAAATTATATCTTTAAAATTGACTCAACTGAATATCTGGTTTTACGCAAAAGGGGTGGTGCTTTTTATGCCCTCCCCTTCCTTGTGGGACTCAATAAAGTATTCTGGGAATGTGGTGCAGCTGGGGTTCCCAGGAGATCCCGGAGATGTTGCTGGCCGGGAATCCCAGGAGCGCTTGCCAGGAAATGGGAAAAGGTAGAAGGGTTTTGGTGAGCATGGACAAACCATGTTGAGCAGGTGTCTGAAGAAGGTTAGTGTTCAGAAAAGGATGGATGAAGTGTCAGGATTCACTAGAATTAAAGATCAGCATCTCATATTTTGCGGGAGTTTGTGTAAAGAAAGGGTTACTGTTTCAACTGGTGATTGGGTTTTTTTACTGTCTTTTTTGGTTTTGTTTTAATTTCCTTGTTCTAATTAGAAGTTAGAATTAATAGTCAAACATCAAACGTGACAAAGGACAGCTTTTCTAATTTCCATGTTTCTCTTTTTTTTTTTTTTTTAAGAAAAATCCTTTTTGATTAAGATTTAAAGTACTAAATTCTTCAGCTGTAAGATGATTGAAGTCCTGATCAAAGTACTTAAGCACATACTTTACTTTTAGCTTAGGTAGTCCTATTGAAATCAAATGCAGCATGGATTTAAGTGATTGTGGTTTAAAGCCTGGGTAAGCACAAGGATGAATCCATGGAGGAGGTGGCCTTTTCTGGGCCGTTTTAAGGAAAAAATGTTGAGGTCAGTGTACAGGTGGTTGTGTTGGTGCTGTTTTTTCCATCGGAGATCCTCAGTTGTTCTGTGTCAAGCTGCGTGAGTGGTAACATGCAGACGTTGGTGGTTTACAGAATCATAACTTTGTGGACAGAAGTGTGTGAAAAAGGCCGTAATTAAAAATCTTAATAGGAAAAGAAACAAATTAGGTTAATGTAGTGACTTGTTTCTGTTCCCCCCCCCTCTCCCTGTCAACAGAACCTTCAGGGATTTTCGTGAAAAATATAATACCTGGTAGTGCTGCTGACCACAATGGCCAAATTCACGTTCATGACAAAATTGTTGCTGTAAGTAAAATTGTCTGCTTATATATTGTTGTAGAACTAATACTTCATTACACATCTTGGTGGTAAAAGAACAACGTAGTAAAGACTTTCTCAAATTAATTAAACCTTCTCTGCTTTGCAGAGGAAATAATTTGGTAGTTCATATTTGTTTAGGTAGATTTGTAGCAGAAATGAGCTTTGGCTTGCTGTGGTTAAAATATTATTTTATATTCAAAGTAGTCGTAAATAGTAGTTAACTATCAAAGAGGCAAGCATTTGGATTAAAATGTTTCAGAGTGGAGAGTCTTGGCTTTTGGCCTGAAGTAAAGTTGAGCAACATTAGCTTCTATTTGGATTGAATGGAATTTGAGGATGGTTAAGATTTTGCAAGATGTGGCACACTGTTTATGATCCTTAATGACTATGTAGCATAGTGTGGATACAATCAAAATGTTAATAGTCACAATTTAGGTTTAAAAACCCAAGCTTTATGTGTAGAAAAATTAAAACCCATTGAATAACAGTGATTTGAATAATAGCCAATTTTGTATTCACAGTACAAGCAGGAATGAATTACACAGTCTTTTTGTTTTAAGAGATAATATTTACAGAGATATGATTTTAAATTACTTTTAAAATGTGTGCAGTGCCAGACCTTCCAAAGTCAGCTTCTCCTTTGTGAGAGTGAAAATTAATACAACCTTATGCTTTTATCTGCAGCTTTGCAGGAGAAGCCCCTATTGATGCATGATCTGACAGTGAGGTGAACAGAGTATTTTGGGTGTAAATTAAAACATCTGAATTAATGTAAGAATTGGGCTGTTCAGAATGGATTATATGAACAGTTATGTGTATAGGCATGTGTGGGGCATGTTAGAAATCTGTGAGAAAACTAACAGCGATAATGAACTGAACAGAGTTCTAGGCTGACTACTCTTGCTGGGAAGCTTCATCCACAACACTCCTCAAGCTGGTTTTTGTAAGCAAAAAAATTGTAGGGGGAAATCAGTGCGTACTTAGATTGGTAAATTCTGTTTTGTGGTTGCCCCATGAAGACAGAAGAAATTACTGTTACGTTTCCTTTTAAAATGCATTTTGAAAATATTATCTAATTAGTGAAATGTAACTGATTTAATGAGATTGTTTTGCAAATACTACTGTCGTGGGTGAATAACCCTATAATTTCTGCAGAAAATAATGTGCATATGCATGCAGCCTGAGAATGTAATGTGATTACTATTATATGATATGGTTTTCTTTTTTTAGGTTGATGGAGTTAATATACAGGATTATACAAACCAAGAAGTGGTAGAGGCGTTGCGTAACACAGGACAGACTGTATGCCTTACCTTGCTTAGAAGGAAACCTTCTTCTACTGTTTCTTCAGAAAGAACTTCAGATGCATGTAATCCCTATTTTTTTTTTCTTTTTCAACTTTCTCAGAAACAAATTTTATTTTTCACTCAATTTACAGTTACCTAATTTAACAGTTAGGTCTAGATACCACATGATCCTCTATTTTGTAAGGGCACGCTGTAGAAAATGAGATACTTAAAAGAGGAATGGAAAGAAACAGAAATGAGGAATTTGGGAAAATTGAGTGCAAAACTCCTGTGTAGCCCCCCCCCGCCATGTGATTTATTTTTTTTCATCTGTTTTTGCAGTGCAGCCAACTATTCCAACCTTTGTGTCCCCTGGAGCAGTAAGGACTGAAACTGGTGTGGCCACTAAGAATGGGGAAAACCAAGAGCAGAAAGATAATCTTCGAAATGAGAAGAAGCAGAATCTACATAAGACAGGTGGATAGGATATCTTACAGTGTCTTTTCTTTGGAATCTTTGGAGTCTTTGGAACTGTCTTTCATCTGTTTTCAATGCTGATGGGCTGTCGTGGCTTACTCCATCTTTAGCTTTTGCTCTGTAATGCTTTTTATTCAGGTCCCCCTGAAGTAAAGCTCTCCCTGTTGGATTTATCAACTCTCCCACCCCTCCTTGTCCCCAAAATGTAGCACTGTCCACAGCTTTGCCGAGAGTTCATTCTGTGTCATCACAGAGGTCACTGATGAAGATTCTGGATAGCATTAGCCCCTGTAGCTATTGACCTTCTCTCATAACTGGCTGTCAAGCCATTGGTTAATGCTGTCTTTGATCCCAGTGGTCCATTTAGTTTTCAGCGTATTTAGCAGTCATCAAACCCATGCTTTCTCAGTTTCCAAATGAGAATGCTGAAGTAAATAGCGTCAAAAGCTTTGGTAAATTTGAGGTGTATTACACCCTTCATCCACATAGCTATTTTAGCAGTCGGAGTGGTCAGTTATTGGGCAAATCTATATTAACTGTTCCTGATTTGCCTTCTTATCATTTTTATGTTATGACTTCAGAAGTGGATTCTGAGAAGTATCTCATCATCTCTCCAGGTCCGAAGGTGAGACTGACTGGCCTATAATTCTCTGGATCGTCCTCCTTGCATGAAGTTTGCCTTTTCTAGTTATTAGTGATCCTCCTTTGATTGCCATGTTTTGTTGTGGGTTTGTTTGTTTGTTTTGATTATAGACAATGGAGGTGTAGCCCTTTCAGTACTCTGGAACGAATCTCATAAGCTCTGTAGAGCTAATGCCTCCAGCTCTCCGGTTCCTCTTTCTAGCCCTGGTCCTACTCTGATGACCTGAGGTGTCCTGCCTGCAGTCTTCTCCTGACAGAGAAGATTTGTTCATCCTCCTCTGCCGCCAGGGCCCTGAACCAGATTGCTGGGTGAACAGCATCAGGAGATGGAACTCTTTGGAGCTCACATTTACTTCCCGATCCAGTGTTACCTCAGTCATATCTATCTTCTTGCCCTCACAGGTCTTAGGCTCCTGTGTCTGCAGAGTCTTTAAAAAATATTCTGTTGGTTTTGTGTACATCATGTCTGATGCCCATTTGTCGCAGTTTCCTCTTCTGGCACTGTGGTAACTTCATCAGAACTCCCCTTCTGAGCTGCTTGACTTGGCCTCCTGCAACCTCTGACCTGAGCTGCAGCATCCTCCCTCAGGAGTTCTGACTGTGTAGGGCTTCCTGAAGGACCAGAGGTAGCTGCGGCAGCAGGGACAGGAGATAATGTCTTGTGACATGTCTCGATTTGTAGGTCATTTTCCACACGAATGGTGCCATTTCCATGAACATCTGTCTCACCTGTGTGACACTTGCCATGTAATCCTGTGAGATTCCCCACTTGGTAATGAACTTCTCCTTGCTTCCGATGAACTTCTTTCTTCCTGCTGCTTCCCAGACCCAGCTCATTTCCCTTGTGGTGCTAATACTGTTGAGTGCTGCTTCCTCCCATGCCACTGCTGGAAACTAGAGCTCAGTCTCTAGACGTGCAGTTTCTGGCTTGCTTGTCCTGAGCTTACTAGTGCAACTGGAAATTGTTGACTGCACACCTATGCAGGCAGGTGAGAATCTCTGGTTTGGCAAAGGCTTAACAGGCATGTAAAGACCTGACAGCTGGAATCGGAAGGTGGACAGGAGTTCAAATTAGGCATATGTTTTTAACAACAAAGGCAATTGGACATAGGGGCAGATCACAAAGGCTTTGGTTTTTAGCTGACTTTTGAATCAAGGTTGGACGTCTTTCCAGAAGGCGTGCTTCAACTCCCCTACAGATTTCTGGGCTCTTCTACAGAAACTTCTGGGTGAATTTCTACAGCTTGTGTTAAAGTCAGCATAAATTATCCTTATGGCTTCTTGTTTCTAAGATATGTAGATGTAATAGAGGATTCTAAATTATGGCTGTCAATGAATAACAATTTTGCTATGATCATGGAAGATCTGTCAGTATTAAAGACAACCTGGAAACGAGACAAATGTAGCAGTTCCTATGTTCCATTCTGGTTTACTTTTTTGTCCAAGCCTTGTAACCAGACATCCTTTGTTGTGACTTTTGCGTGTTCTCAGAAATAGGAAGCCAAAACAGAGGTGGCTGAGTAGCTGAGATGTGAGGCTATCAAAGTATTGTTTTAGCTGTATGAATGGAAAAGCGTATATTGATTTGTAGTTACAACAGATTAATAACTTAAGGATTTAGCAGTAAGATGTATTTAGGGGCAGAAGAGCCAGCAGGACTTAGACTCGCTATGACTGAGGCTAGAGAAGAGCAACACATGCTGTCCTGTGTCACGTACCCAGTCCTTTTTTACTGGGGAACTTTCTATGCATAATTTTCTACTGAAGCGAACAATATCTCTGTAGTCAGGTGCTGACTACTCGTGATTGGGTTGTCTTGTGTCACAGGCTGCAGATGCCTGCCCTGACGCAAGGAGAACTTTCTGAGGAATTTGTTACCTAATACCTCGTGCTGTGCAAATACGGTATATCAATGCCAGGATCAGTTTATGCTGGCAACTAAAATTGCCTTCAGCTGGCTTGCAGTTAACAAACTCTGTTAGGCTCAAGGTGTGTTATCTAGATATGCCTTAGCTGATTCCTGTTCTGCTGATAATCAGCTTGGATCAAACTCTATTTTTGAGCCCTCTTCATAGCAGACCCAAACTGCTTTGATGTGGATCCACTGCCTCTCCATAAATACTCCAAAGCCCTTAGTTTCAAAAGGAGTTTGTAATCAATTTGTATGTGTATGAGTGTCTCCCCTTCAATTCTAGCATGGTGCAAATCTTGTGATCCCCTTCCTTGGAGCTCTGCGGGGTGTGATGCAGATGCACCTGGGTCTGGCAACTACTTCATTTCCTGGAATTCACAGCTGCCGGTTGGACCCGTGCTGATTCCTTCCAGGGGCAGCGTGGTGTATCTGCACTGCGTTCCCCTGTGCATCGCGTAGCAAGCGTACTAGGACATCTTTCTATTCTCTTATGTATCCAAGGTCCCCTTACCCTGGAGAATACAGGCTAATGTGTTTGTATGTGCAGTGTGTCTTGGGATACCAAAATTTAAACGCTGAAGATACTGTTTGCAGTTGGATACTGCCCTTGATACCATCTAGCAGTGCTGGTCCTCCTTGGGCGGGCAGGATAATGCTGCGGGCATGACTTCCAAACTGAGTAATGAATCAGGAACATTTAATGCAATGGTAAGCAAGTATCATTGCTTGATGTAGTGAAAAACCACTTTAAGTTACAAGGTTCTGCAAAAGCTCTGTGCAACTATAAAATGTATGTGAGTATCTCTGTTCAAAACTTGAAATACTTAGTTGCAAATTTTACTCGGACTGAAATACGATGTATAAGATTTCACCTTGGAATAGAATTTAATGGCCAAGTTTAAATTCCAGAGATAGGTGCTTATTTTGGACATGGTGATGGGCACTTCATTATAACGGTGCTAAAGTAAATACTGCTAATTTAAGGCTCTGACTAAACTCTGGAAATGCTTTTAGAAGTTTAATGTAAAAGGTATGTTTTATAAAATATGTATTACTTCCCTTTAAGCGCAATTGTGTGAAATTCGTATTAAATTGTGTTTCCTGGAGAGGCATTAAAAAGTAATTCTGGCCAGGCAAAACCATGCTTAAGCAGTTCTGTTACAAAGGCAACATGGTTTAGGATGCAATGTGCAGGAGGCCTGAAACTCTCTGCTAGCAGACTAGAGGCAATTAACTTAACAGCTGCATCTGCAAGGCTGCAGGCTGGGCGGAATGGCTTGCTTTTGCCTTGCAGCAGTACTCCAAACCCAAAGATGTGATGATGGCGCTTAAAAATGGCTGGGGAAAAATATCCAGCAGCAGAGCAGATAAAGGTAGTGCATTAATGAAGTGCAGTAGACCGCAGTGCACGGCCTTGTATAGTACGTTTGTGAAACCAGGAGGAAATTGCAAGAAGATCCCAATTTTGAAGATGCTGGCAATTTTGACCAGGAAAGATTATTTTTACAGTACACTTGGGATTTATTCTTGATGCTTGCTAACTAGAAATAAAAAAAAAAAAACCTGTATGGAAGTGCAGACAGAAGGACAGACTAAATATATTAAATAGAAATAAAAAAAACTGTATGGAAGTGCAGACAGAAGGACAGACTAAATATATTAAAAGTTGTTGCTAATGAGAGCTGTCCCTGGCAAGCGTTTTCATTTCTGAGGCCTTGCATGTTATAGAAGATGTGGTACGTATGTCAGGTCATGAGAAATCCAGCTGGCTGAGAGACTAGAAAGAAACTTCCTATTAGCTGCCATGTGGAAAAAGCTGTTTGGGGAAAAAAGGAGCATTTTAAGTGAATTGGGTGGATTGGAATTGAATATATTTAATCCAAATCCTTCCAACCAACGTTTCCACTGTTCTGAGGAAGTCACAGGCAAGGCCTTCAAAGTGTGTTTGAAAGAAAGAAGGGGGGAAACTTCAAATGGAGACGCGCATCAGCACTTGCTCTGAACAACTCATAGATTTTGGTAATGTGTTTTGGAAGTGACGAAAAAGTCTGTATTCAGCCAGCTGAACACAGCTTACAGTTACTGAACTGAACGTTGAGCCTGACCCTAAGATTCATTACTCCTGGTGAGCCTTAAAAATCTATATTTGGCTGCACAGGGGATTGCAGGTGCTTAGGTCCTGTGTGTTCATGCCTTAACTTTGTACTAGCAGAAAAAGAGACTAAAGAATTTCTGTCCCTATGTATTTCTGCAAATAGAAGGGGCAGAAAAACGCACTGGTGTTCTGGTTTTGCTACAGCTGGGAGGTAAAGATAGTGATCAGCCTGTGCTTGATAACACGAAGACAACTTCTTGGAAACTTCAATTACATTTCAATGGAGGAAAAACCCCTTAACTCACAGCTGAGAATTTCAGGACAATTTGTTTTCCCTTTTTTTATTTAAGGAGATAATTATTTAAGAGAGAACTGTCGGCTGTATTTACAAAGCCAAATTTTTTTTCTTGGTGGGATTTCTTTTGGGTGGCAGAAAATAGTTATCTGAATTCCTGGAATCCTTGAATATCTGTATCTCCTTGAGCCTATAGGTTAAAGAAGCTCTGGATATTTCCAAGTGAAAGCTCAGTTGTTGGGCTCTGAGGAGTGGGGTTTCTCAATAAAGATCAGACAGAATTTGCCTATCTGACGTGACGGAAAGTGAGCGGAAGAGACACAGTGATGGGTTATGTTGTTGTATAAGTTAACTTAAATCTTTGTTTTTAATGAGCTGAAAACTTCAAAGTTATAAAATGATGTAATGAGGGTTGTATTGCAGAGCTCGTGTTTTATCTTTGCAGCCTAGAGAGGTGTTGAAAGCAGAGGCCGCCTGGCATCCCATTCGTGTTGGCTTTTGCTAGTAGGTAGGCTCCGAGCTTCTCTTGGTGTCTTCAGAATTCCCCCCTTGTGGTATTTTACTCACTACTTTGTGTGCAAAATGTGAGGTTGTGATTTACATCCTAAATTTAAGTACGACACATCAGCAATACTAAGTGGTCTGTGCCTTGTCTAGACATCTGACAAACTATTACAGTCGTTCAGGGGGAAAAAAAACAGTTTTCGGTAATTCAGAGCCCAGTTGCTGCTGCTGTAGCTGCTAGATGGAATTTGCTTTAGAGCTTGATTCTTACCAGTTAAACATTGCTTCGGTTTGGAACTTTATATGTGCGCTGAGCTTCTGGATGAGGTCAAATGCAGGGCAGCCAGTCATTTTATGCTGTCTAGCTCTGTCAAATTGTCTTACATGAATGTAATACTGCCTTGGTTGCATAAGTAAGAAAGCTGAAAAGATATAAATGTCAAGATAGCCAAGTTCCCACGGAAGACTGGTTTAGAACTGGAGCTTATATTAAAGCTCATGTTACTTACTGGCCTAATTAAACTAGACAAGCCTTTATACCTGCCAAATATATAAATAAAGCCTGGGACTGCGTTGTGCTGATGCAGCCCCTCGATAACAGCAATATCTTGTCAGGTGTTTTACTTCTTAAGGGGGTTCATTTTGGTGGGAGATGATGCTTCCCTGGAGTGGCAAGCATTTTTATAGCAACAAATTATGAAGTCGTGTGAAATTTGTTTTGCAGCCTGGATGAATGATTTATTTACAGTACTATATGGTACAGGACTCACATCTCATCAATTCAAGCATCACCTCTTCTGCTTCTCAATTGAATAAATCACATGTTAGCAGTAGCTGACATTTTGCATTGTTTTCCTAAGAAAGACATTTTCGATTTGCACTGTTTGATAGACTCAGCTTAATGCACTTCCCTTTTTCAGATTATTCCCTCTAATCTTTTATTTACACTGAATTTATATTGAAGTATTTAGGAGTAACTGTACTTCTGAATGTACAATATGCTTGTAAATCTAATATTCACTTTCATATTTAGGAAAACTCCCACTCCCTCCAGCACATGAGTTGAAATCCAAGTGGGAAAACCTGCTGGGACCTGAATACGAAGTTATGGTATGTTATCTTTCAATAAACTACATTCATGTATGTCATTTCTTTAAATTACAGATCTGTGTGCTTCGCATTACAGGCTGTTTATTCAACGGTTTAGTGTTTGGAAGAGATCAGTAACATCAAATTTTGATTCCCTTATCATCAAGGCTGAAATATAGAAGTGTTATAATGAGTTGTTCAGGTTTTTGGTTTGTGGGTTTTTGTTTTTTTTCATTCTGTTTATATAGGTACTGTTGTTATACAGATACTAGACAGAAACAGCGATTTAAGAAAATCAACTGTTCTTTTAAATCTGCATCATAGCAGCCACTTAAAATATGTGGCATTTTTATGATTTCATTTATGATCTATTTGTTTTATTGTGCACTGGGAAAAAAAGGCTCAGGATGGAGCTCCTGTGTTTCACGAAGAATCTTACAGTTTTATTAGAAGAATGAAAGAATGATTTTCAAACGTGCTGGGAAAATAGGAAGTAATTCACGGTAGTGTAACTTTGTGGTGCCAGTGTCTATTAGATATTTCTTCACTTCATAGTAAATAATTGCCAAGCAAAAGATTGTTTTGATGAATCTGCATAAGGAGTTGACTGAAATTGTAATTCACTACTGCTTTTCAGTGCTGTGTTAGCCAGCGAGTACAGATAAAAGACTCCAGCCAGTCTTTTTCCCGAAGACTTAAAAAATTCTCACCACCACCAAGAAAATGCCCTGTTTGTCTTTGCAATGCTTGTCCAGTTGATTTAGAGACACTTATTTTTACTACTTGGAGTAGCCATCGTTCCAGTCACTCACTGGAAGATTTAAAGTAGCTTTAAGAATCGCCTTGAGAAACTCGCTTCTCTTCTTTCCATTAGCACTCCTTTAAGATCTGAAGTTCATGTAAGATTATGTACGTGATGCAATAAATCTGTTTGGCTGCCCACTTCAGTTGCTTGGTATTCCCATCCTTACATTTCAAGAGTCTGATATTACTTCCCTTAGCACTATCACACTTCCCACAGAGGACAAAAACCTGCTTAGTTGGTGAAACCGTCCGTTTCTAATTCTTCTTTAGCTGCCACCAGTAAAATGTCAGGAGTGAAAATGTTAATGATCAGTCCTTTTAAATAATAGAAGGAAACTGTTGTGGCATCCCATTTTGAAAGTAATTTTTCGGTTCTTCCAGTTCTTGCCGTCTGTACCTACCTCTAGTCTTGCTTGGCTGCGTTCAATAGCAACGTTTAGTTCGATTTCAGCCTGATAGTGCACTCCCTATTTCACGCCATCCTCACTCCTACGCTCAGCCCCCAGAAAGTCACCCTGAAGCTGCCTACGGATTTGAGTATTCTCTCGGAAGTATTTCTCTTCAGAGGAAATAGCTGTTTGAAGAGAGGGTTTGGTGTCACTCATGGCTTCTGTGTTGCTGATCCTTTGTGGCACCGATGGAAGGAGCCGAGATCCTGCTGAAATGGAAAGAGACCCTGAAGTCCGTACAGGGATGTATGACTGCCTGGTATTTGTTGCCAGGTACCGAAGCGTGAGCAGTCAAGCTGAGGAGTTATCAGTCATAGATTCATTTAGTTACAACCACATGGACAGGAAATGGATTCTGTCTGTTGGGGAAAAATACCCCACGGACTGGAAAACAAAATGCTGGAAGCCCTCTTTAACATTAAGCCTGAAGAAAAAGCCGAGGCTTAGTATTGTTTCATAGGTAGAAATTTCTAGTTTCCTGCAAGGCTATGTATTTTCCAAATCTAACAAGTTTAGCAATCCTCCCAAACATATTCAACTTCAGTGTCCCAAACTCCAACCCAGGGCCATAGATCACCACAGATGTCATCTTATGAGATTTAAAATTGGAGTGAATAACTTTCTAAGGTTACAGATAAATAAATTATGTTAAGGAAGAACATTACAACAAAAGTGGTGGTGAACATAGTTACTTTATTAATATCAAAAAATGAAGATATTCTGAAGGGATTTCTTGTCACCATTTGAAATAATCCACTTTGCATTCAAATTTGGTAATTAAACTCATGTATTTCAAGCCGTGTTAGAAACATGCTGCAGAAGATGGTGGTTTAGTCTAGATGTTAGGTGGCTGTAGTAATAACTTAAGCTATCCTAGTTTTCAAATTCTGATTGGCAAGTCAGTTTGGGTATTTGTGTCAAACATAATGGCATTTTGTGCTTATACAGGATTACTGAACTTGACTAAAATTGGCACTCAGACTTCGGGAATAGGATAATATCGGAGGCTGCTAATAGTGCATAATCACCGCATGCCTTGTTGTAAATGTTCTGTGTCTGAAAGATTTTTCTAACATTTGTTTAAAATTATTTTATGTCAATGTGACTTTGTTTAAGTACAGTTTATTTTGCACAATTTTTTTGCCAGAATTCATCATTCTGGTAAAGTCTTTATTGTTTTGCTATTGAAAAATGTTACAATGTACGATTTGTAGGTTGTGAATGTGGATATGCCCTTTACGGATGATTCGGAGCTCCAGAAGTACTCCAAGGTATGACTTACATGATGGTTTCCTTTATGGTATATGTTGCCAGAGTGATCTCAGAATGACACGTTTTGTTTCAAAAACTTAGTGGCTTTGTGGCTCTACCGTACTGGTCCAATATCTTTTCGTAGTATGGGCAAATGAACCTTTTAACACACCACACGCACAAAGCACAAACCCAAACCATGCATATAAGCTTCAAATTGTGGGGTACTTAATTGCATTGAAATTCAGTTGTTGAAAGCCAGTACGGACTGGAGCAGAGGATGAAACTGTTGAACAATGTCATCGTCCTGCAGAGGAGTTTGCCGTAGTGATCCTGACTCAGGGAGAGGGAGGTCCATGTAATTGACAGCTGAAATTAATTTCAGACTTTCAAGATATTTTCAAGATATGTACATTAATATTGTGCAGAAGAGGTTTGTGGAGGTGATGCATTTATATACTTGTGGGGATGTCTCAGTGAAGAAAGGCCATGAACTCATAAGCAGACATGGGTGTGAGGGAATGTTGAGGATCAATGGATTGCTCCTTTTACTTGAATATCCAGAATTAATTGGGAACCAGAAGGACAGTCAGTGTTTCAATTTAAATGATAAAAAGCCAGAAAATGGCCAAACTGAAGGCGCAGATGCTGCTCATCATGTCTGCTCCCCAGGTTGCCATGATTTCTGCTGTCTTGTCTGGACAGTGTATCAGTTTTATGCTAGTCTTCCTAATATTAGCAGACACGAGACACTAATGGTTGGAGGCTCCCTAGAGAAAAATCCCAAATTCAGGAGGTAACCTTATTTAAGAACACAGTTCAAATTGCCTTTTTCCCCCAAAGGGCAGATTGGTTGATTTCATTTGTGCAAACAATTTGTACAGAGAAATTATGGACACTTGTGCTGTAATGCAGATGATGTCAGTATGAAGACTTAACCATCTTACTGTGTGCTTAGTTTAATTTGGTGAGCTACTGAATCCTAAATGTGTTTATATTGTGGTAGATAAGGATATATACGTTCTCAGCTGTACTTCTCTTTTGGCAGCTATTACCCATCCACACTTTGAGATTAGGAGTTGAGCTTGACACGTTTGATGGACATCATTATATATCATCAATTGCTTCAGATGGCCCAGCTGCAACACTTGGTCTTCTGCAACTGGAGGATGAACTTCTGGAGGTAAAAAACAAAACAGGCCCCCCCCCCAGCCCAAATAGAACTGATATATTTGATATGTTTCCTGTTTGCTTAGCCTTCTTAAAAATGCTTGTATTAAATTGTACTTCGGCTGCTGTGTGCGCAGTAGTTGTATTCAAGAGCTGGTTGTGGAAGCAGTTAGAGCAGTGCTTTGGAAGTCACATTCATTTCCTTCACTGTTTCATTCCTCCTTTATGGACAAAATGTCCAATTCTTGTGACCTCTTAGTGACTTCGTGGGGTTTTTTTCCTGAAATGTTTTAACATGAGTATGAAGAGTTATAAGGGCAGAGATAATATGTGTGTTGAATGTGTTTGTATGTGTGGTCCTTCAGCTCAGTCGTTTGAGCAATTTGGCATTAGCGTTTGTGGTAGATAATCTTTCTTAATATTTGTCACTCCTAAAAAATTTACCACAGTCTCAGGAGTAGTGGTTCCTGTTACGCATTATAACTTGCTTGTTGAGTGTTGAAAGACATTTGTGTGTATAAGCTAGTACATCAGTTTGTTTAAATATGTATAAAGAGGTATTGGGGCAGCTTTGAAGTTATCGGAATCAGACCAGACCTATTTGCTCAGGGAGAATATTTATTTGATAGTATTAAAATAATACCTATTTTGCGTGCCCGTGTGTATGGATGTATATCTATCAGTTTCTCAGCCTGCAAGTGGAAAGACATGAATTTCCAATTGAATACCTGCTCTTTGTGGAATGTTTTGAATTTGAACCTTTTTTAGTGGATGCAAAGAACACTTAATTGACATCAATGGGAACAGAATTAGGCCTTCTGAAAGATTAATTTGTTAGGTGTACAGCTCTTGCTTTTACTTGTTGTTCACCCTTTAACATCAAAAATTCATACTGATATCGCTAAGACCTAAAACATTTTCTTCAGTTATTGCTTAATGGAGGAAATCTTGATTCCTAAAGGAAGGGATTAATGGAATGCTAGAAGTGTTGTTTAAATTCCTTGGCCACTAAACAAAAAATTGTATATAAACAGCAATAATGCAGTGCTGTAGAGTAACTTAGGAAACTTTACTTGTATATATTTAACAGTTTTGCTTATTACTGTGTACTTACAATTAAGTTCACAGATATATCCAGAACTAGCGAGTGTAATTTTTTTTCTACTCTGTAGCTGGAAAAAAAACCCCAACAAAATAAAAATGTGCTCCGGGGCTAAAGCTATATATGCCAGGTTTAGCCCAGGGTATGTTTTTGCAGCCAAGTTATAAATCCCCTTAAGTAGGGGTTTGCAATGGAAAAAGTGACAGCCCCATTCCCCAAACAAGCAGCTCTACCTGGGCCTGATACAGTTGGGATTAAAATGTGATCAGCAAGGAATTTTTTTTAATATATAGTGAGGTTGAATGTTGATTATTTTTAATGATGTGTTTGAATTATGATAGAAAGCATGGTATTTTATTCCCCTCCCCCCCCATTTTAGCTAATTTCATTGTGTTCTTTTTTAGGAATAAATTGCTTCCTTGTGTCCTTCTAGTTTTGTTGAAAAATTTCACTCGCTCCTATTTGATGGCACAACTAACCGGAGCGGGCTGGTGAATGAATGGGGTGTTGGGCACCTCGCGTGTTTAGAAGCTGATTTCTGGCAGCTGCAAAAGGAGAACTGGGAGTCCCCAAGTCTGCTCGGGAGCGTGTGGTAGCTCTTCTCCATCAATCACGGCACGCTGAGAAGTGCTGGGAGCTTTCCACCATGCTGCCGCTCTCAATGCATTAAAAAATCCTTACGCGTAGATACTTCTGCTTAAATAATTAACTAATGGATTAGCCTGATAGCTCAGCAGTTGCTGTAATTCTTACAGAAAAAAACCCGTAGCAGTTCATCTTACCATGTTGGAGGCCAGTTACACCGCTCTGAATTTTTCTCCTTGGCTGGGTTATAGTGTGAGAGGAACTCTGTGTTTCCCAGCAGCACAAGCTATATTTACACTGTAAAAAGCACAGAGGAAAAACTGGGAAAAAATTGAGGTGATCAGGAAGAAAATGGTGACTAAAGTGAGATTGCTGTCCAGTCTTGCACAACGTCGAGTCCCTCTCGAGAGCAAGGAGGTCTGGGAAGGATATGGTGAGGCTCTGCCTCAAGTACACATGTACAGAGGTGTGTACGTGTATGTTGTGTATTTACGTGCTGTATTTTCTAGGATCAAATGTAGATTCACCTACATTAGTGTTGCAGTTTGGGTACGGAGTGAAGCATTGAAGAGAATCCTCAATTATCCCCACTTTCTGGGCTTTGGTTCATGTTGCGGAGTGGCCTTGGATGATGGGTGCTCCATTCCTAAACCAGCGGTTGCACCCCGGCGACTTTGGACATTTGGTCATGAGAGCAGACTTGAGGCAGCCTGGAAGAAATCTCTGAAACACAAGATGTGTCAGGATTGAGTCTGTAGCGCTGATCGAGTTAAATCCCTGCTCTTTTGGGGCTGCACTGCTCATCAGTGTAGATGATGATCACATCTGTGACACCTACTGATGTTCTGCATTCCTCATATTTAAGGATAACGCTGTGGTGCAAACAGATGTACCCTCGTGATCCTGCAGGTTATCAAATAGGTAACAGAGCATTGAGTCACTGTAGTTTTATTTTCCTAAGGAAGAACACCTGCAATATTCCATTTTTAAAGCAGCATTTCTATCTGTCTATCTGTCTGTCTGTCTATCTATCTATCTTCTTTTTTTTCTTTTTTTAAGTCTGTGGTTTAAAACATCCGTTAACAATGGCCTTATAGTCTGTTGTCACTTGGGATCTAAAGCTTATGGAATGGTAAGCTTTGACCCTTGTCAGGGTTTTCTGATTAATTACTGTAATTGGTTTCTTTGTTACTACATAAACATTCTTGCATGTTTTCTGTAGGATCTATTTTAGTTTCAGACGTTTTGTTACATTTTAAGCAACTGACAAAGTTGTGCTAGTTCTGTCTTCAAGTTTTTGATTAGAGCTCAAAATCTGTGCCTTCCTAAAATATTTTTGAAAACTAAATTTTTATATTTTTAAATTCAAACACGTAAGCCTAATGCTAAAAAAAAAAAAAAAAAATTCCCCAACAGAGAAACAGGTGAGAATGAAATAATGATACAAGGAAGGACTGAGGCTAGGAAAGGTAGTGAGCAGAAGTCAAGTTAGAGGAAGCTGAAGAGAGCAGAGATGTGATGTAGCAGTCAGGAGTCACGAGATCTTGCAGATGAAGTTTTACAGTAATGCATGTATACTTCAGAAGCATACGTTAATAAAACGATGCAAGCTTTGCTGGAATCCCTACGTAAAACTAAGACTTTCACATTCAGCTGGGGAAAGACATTTATGCAAAAAAACCCAAAACAAACAAAAAAAAACCACCTGGTTGAGATTCTTCTAAATGTCTTGGTGTGAATGTGTGTTTCCCCTTCTGTGCAGGTAAATGGAGTTCAGCTATATGGAAAATCACGCCGCGAGGCAGTCACTTTTCTAAAAGAAGTGCCACCCCCGTTTACACTGGTTTGCTGTCGGCGCCTTTTTGATGATGGCAGTGAGTCTCTTCTGGATGAACCCACTGTGGGAGCTTCCCCTCCAGAACAAAAGGTAGACTTCTCGTGTCAGTCAGTTGTGTAGAAGGACAATAACTTTTTGAAAAAGTGCGTGTATTTCTGAGAAAGTGATTTAGCTTTCTGAGGACAGCATTTCTGGTTTCCTTTTGCTGTTTGATCCAGACTGCTTTTCAGTCTCAAATAACGTTTCTTAAAATATGTAGTTATACGAGGCAGTTTTGTATTAAATTGTCATATAAAGCTGCCTTTGCCATTCGCTTTGGGCTCGTAAGGGACAGCTGGTGTTTGAGTGAAAGATAGTTCATGTTTGCAACACCGGTACTTTTACTATAGTTTATACAGGTTGGTCACGAGAAACTTCATTGTACTATAAATACAAGGCAGGTAAATCACCGAGCTGGTATGCTGACTATGTACATCCCATTCATCATTCTTACACTTAATAGGTGAGTGAGAGCTCTGAATTATACTAAATCACATCCTTGCCACCATTAGCTGATTACTTCCATGTTCTGAGTAGGTTTTTATGGAACTGGAAAAAAATGAAACTTAATGTTTCTTTCCGTTGCGTCTCAAACTAAAGCTTGGCACTTGTAATGGTTGGTCCTATTTATAAAAAGTATTTACACCGTGACTTCTCGTCTTTTCTGATATTTTCTGATCTAATTTCCTCTAAGGTGGAGGGTTAAACAAGAAATATGGATGTTTCATGGAAGAATAAGGTGTACAGTATTACACCTTTCTGTAAATGGCCCTTTTTGTTGCAATAGAACTTGTTCCGCTGTGTTTTTTGACGTTGCGTTTTACCAAACATTTTGCATGTGCATTCTGTCAGTTGCACATCTTTGCCATGAGGTGATATTGAGTGAACAGAGGTTGCCTTCTCCTCATCTCACCATATCTCTGCTTTCTTTTGTCAAAAGTATCAAGAAAGAGTGCACGGAAGAAAAATTTCCTCCTTTTGCCTCATGACAGTACTCTGTGTAATAGGCGTATTTGTCCAAGGAAATAAAGTCAAATCAGTGTGAAGTTAATGGTACAAGACTGTAACGTTTTTCTTGGGACATCATACATTGATATTTTGTAAAGATTGTATTGATAAAATAACTGTAATGTTAAAACACTCATTTTAAGTTAGACAACAAAAGATGCCTTTTTGGAAGATGTATTTATGAAGACCCAACAAAATTGGGTAACTATACCTCTTTCTTTTATAGCTTAGCACAAAAATTATGAAAGAAACTGCTTTTTCAAATTAGATACTATTTGTATCATTACAACGTAAGAATTTTTTCTTTGCGTATTTAATGCCACAAGTATCAGATGTGCCTGATCGTCTGGTCTTTCTCTTAGCTGTCTGTGGTTAAATCTTTTACGCTAAGATATTTATTTTTCCTTTATGCATCTAATGGGACAGTTGAAGTTCATCAACGTGTAACAGGTTAGTAATATTAAAACAACACAACTAATTTGGCTAATGCATGGGTATTTGTATGCCAGCTTGGGCTCCGATGCTCAAAACATGTAGGCATAGTCCCATGGGAGTATCCAAGGCAGCAAGCCCGAGAAAACTGGGTGCATAACATTCAATGAAGTTGTAATTCCATAAAAGGTCATATTTTAGGGCATGTATGAGCCATTAATAATCAAAATGCTGAAGGAATAGTGTTTGTAAAGAACTGAAAGAATAGTATTTGAACTAGAGCTTTTATTTTTCAGGTGAAACCTGAGGAAGACATTAATCCTGAGGAGGAAGAAGGGGAATTAGCGTTATGGTCTCCTGATGTGAAGGTTATTGAACTGAAGAAAGACAAAAATGGGTTAGGATTCAGCATTTTAGACTACCAGGTATACTTTTCTGTACAACAAAATACTAAAAATCCCTTTGATCTTTTGTCTTGTATGGTGCCTTAAAATGTTTTGTGATGTTGATTACTGGGTAATCGACTTGGCATTTGGGCCTAGAAACCGTGTAGGGAAAAGTAATTTATTTTGAGGCCAACTCTATAAAGTAGAGCTTGTTCTAAACTGGTCTGATTATCGGACATGATAAAGTGCAAAATCTTTAATCAAACTCCACCTCATAACTCTGAGTTTAATGGCTAAGTGTTGGGAGGAGGTTGGTTTTTAGTTTATTTTGTTTTAACTTGGAATGACTTTTCAACTATGAGAGCGGCAAACTTTCTTAGGTATTGTGCCAAATTATATTCTTAAGTCTTAAACTCCTTAAAAATCACCAGAAAAGTCTTCAACTGGGGGGAAAATTCTACTAAAATTAATGAATCCTTTCGAAAATATTGGTTTCAATTAAATATGTAGAAACTCTCAAAATCTGTAGTCAGAATGAAATGTTCTTCATGTTTCTAGTCAACGTGATATATTTTTAAACTTCTACCCATGATATTTATAAAGGAATAAAATAGCTGGATCACTCTTCATAATAATACACACATCACATATGAATACTGCCTGAACATTGTAGTTTAATAAAACGTGTTCAACTGTTGTGCATAAACGTCAAGCGATATAAAATTCACTTTTTTGATACAATAAGGAATGAATTGGGAGTGAATTAGAATAAAAAATATTTGAAGTATTATGCAAAACCATTAATTCTATATTTTACCAGTGTGATTTAAGATTACTGAAAATAGATCCTGTTAGTCATTTTCGCTGACACATGTTGTGTTGCGGTGCCAGCTTTACTGTAGAGTCGCTAGGAGTCTTTACAGAGCAGTAATACACAGATTTGCTTTTAAGTTCTCATATAATCAGAATTAATGAAGGCTTTAATAACAGGCTTTTTATTTACTTATTCGCAGATGCAAATACATGAGCAATGTTGTGGTACTTTCAGCTAAATTTAAATACATTCTAATCAATTCTAAATGAGTGGTAAACCACTTAATCTCAGATCTTTATAATTTCAAGATATTTATGTATAAAGTATGCTCTTTTGTTTGGGATTTGCCTCTTAGATCTTTTACACTTTTCATCATCTGCAGATTAATTTTTATATAGAGATATCTGTGACTGTGTTGTGTGTTTATGTAAATACATCCGTCACATTCTTGAGTGCAGGGCAAAGAAAATAAATAATTGTCCATGCGAGACTGGAGGCGGGGAAAAAAAAACTATGTGGTTCCTGGGAGGCTGTTCAGAATTCTTAAAGCAGATTTGCTGAGAAGCACAAAATTACAGTGAAGTGTTTAATTGTGGCTTAGAGGACCTGCAGACCTAACTCTGTTTTCTGCATTTCTTTTGCAATTTTACCCTCCTTTAAAAAATGAAAGGTTTGGTTTTTGGGTTTTTTTTTTAGACATGTACTCTTTGTTTTGCAAGAAAAGATTCAAGTGTTATAATAGCAAATGACACTACTTGCGCTACGTATCCATTGATCATTTTGCTCATTTTGAGGTATCACATGTGGTGGGGGTTTTTTTGTTGGGGTTTTTGTGCTTTTTGCATTTTTTTATTTTTTTTTTGTTTTGTCTTTAAATGGCGAGTATTCACATGGCCTGGCTTCACGTATCTAAATGAGGTGCCTCAGTGAGGGACCAACCTTTCTAGGCTCCCACTACGTTGATGGAGGCAGAGTGGGGAGGAAAATACTTTTTAAGGGGTGGTTCTGAGCAGAAGGCCTATTCCTGGTGCTCAGAATTACACTTACAAGGACTGACTCTCTCTGTCCTTTGCAGAAGCTTAAGGAAACTTCGGTGTTATGTACCCACCTTGGAGGTGATGTGACTGTATTCTGAGGTTTTAAAATCAAATTATTTCTGTGGCTTTTGGTTGGAATGGCACTATAGAAATATCAGTAGGACTTCAGAAAGATCAGTAGGAACAGTAAAGAACGTTCCAGGAAAAACAACAGTGAATCGCTATTATTTCATCTTTCTTTCCCCCCCCCATCAAGTTTTGATAACATCTTTGAAACGCTACTGCAGTACCAGTGTATACCAGCCCGTTTTAGTCGCTTCTTATGAGAGACTGGTGGCTGTTATCTGCAGTATTTAAGAACCCCTGAGATCCTGCTCGTACAGACGTGCTCATTTATGACAGTGAGCGATGCCAGATGCGCTGCAGAAGTGGAAGAACGCTGAGCAATTAGACACCAGGCTGCTTGCGCCGCTGTGGAAGTTTCTTCCTACTGCTTTCCATTCATGTTTGGTATTTGTTTTGGAGCACGAGCCTTTTTACCTTTCCATCTTAATTTTGATTATAGAAATAGATGTGGTGCTGAATACTCTCGTGGTATATGCTTTATGGCACTTGTCTTTTTGTTTTCTCAAAACTAACTACATACTTGGCGTAAAGGATATTGTGCCTCAGTTGTCTTAAAAAGCTGTGCTTCCCAGGTCACGCTCTGAAAAACAGTATTAGTGAAAACTCTTCACGAGGCAGAAGAGGAATCTGAGTACGTAGAAAACTGAATGCTGAGATCAAGAAATTATTACTCTGGTATATTAATTTTTAATGGGCTGTCTTTCTAATAATGTTTCATCTATCACATAAATGGATAGCATATCCCAAGTGACTTGCAGGATATTCCCAGAAATGTACAAGCATAATTCCAATGCCTATATATTTTAATGAACTAATTACAAATTAATTATACCAATTATGCATAATCAATAGTATTTCTACTTTGTCCTGTGTTTTCTTTTGTCTGTCCTTAGGGATTTAAATGCTTAAAACAGAGCTTTCATTTTGTAATAAGGCCCTCTTGAAAGGGCTGTACATACGCTCCTAAAACTTTGGGATACCTTTAGGGCAATAGGGTAGACTTACCCTTTTTGATGTAAAAAGACTGTCTTTATACAGGATACTGTTCAGCTTCACGTGATCACTATATATATCTATAAAAACCCTTTTTTCCCTTTGCTGAATGTCCTGATTTGTAATTATGTGGTAGGAAATCTAAAATCTTTGAGAGTGCTGCTTTGCTGGCAAGGTCAATACTTGGCGAGGGGGGCAGGTGGATGGGGAGGCTGATCCTGTGTATTCTTGAAATGATCGGTTTCAACGGATATTTTTTCTTCTCCCAGTGTGATGGCTTATTTAAATAAGAAACACTGAAGAGGTCTTAAAATGAAATCTTCTGTGTATTTTTTTCTATTGTCACCGCTGTGTTGGGATCTTGTCAAAGCTCTTAGGCTAGACATTGCTTTTTCTTGATAACGCTTAGATGAAAAGCCTGCAGAAGGAGAGGTGGCGGCCGCTGTGGCGGGAGGCTCTGCGTGTGGCAAGCTTCCTTCAGCTGATAACGCATCGTGCTCAGCGCTGCTGAGGAGCAGCGTTGCATTGCTGGTGATTCTATCTCGAACAGGGACCCTGCCCCCCTTTTGGCCATTAAAAAGGTGTGCCGTTCGGTCTTCTGGCCAACTTCTCCGTGAAGTAATATACTCTACCTCCCTTAATTTCCTTGTAATTTCACTTGGAAAAATTGCTCTCTTTTTCACCTCTTAACTAACTTTTATGTAGTGTTGCTGGCACAGTTAGCGGCAAGTATGTTTTGATGGTGAATGAGGGACCCAGTACGCTGTTTGTAGAGTGCTTTGGGATCATCTGTGATGCAAGAGGCTACAGTAAGTGAATTTATTGTTCTTTGTCAATGGATGTGAAAGTATCTAGCTTAGTAGTACCTTTGTCTAGCCTGAAGCTAAACCTCCTAGCCAGCAGGTCAAGAGCTACGCCATTGTTACCGAGACCAATCCTTTTTCTTAGAAAGAAATGAAAACAGACGAGGGCATGGTGCGTCATCAGGTTAAAACAGAGAAGAAATGCTGTATAAAAATGGTGGTAATCCCAGGGGGTTAGAGGGAGAGGAAAGAAAAATCACACAAGATGAAGATTTTGAGAGGGAGAGAGAAGAGATCACAATAGCATAAAAGGTACTTGAGTGGCCCTGAAATAGTGTTTAGCAAAGACCTGGTGTGTGCAGGCCAACGGAGTCTGTCAGTAATGTTTTACAAAACATTGGAAAAACCACAGGTAGCTGAATTGCAGATTTCTTGAGGCAGTATTGACCAGAAGGTAACGTGAATGGTCTGATGAGCTTTTATCAAATTAAACAAAAAGCTGAATGGACTTTATGTGGAGCTTAATTCACTGTGCTTTGAAGTCACAGTATTTTAAAGCAGCTGTTTTAAAGTGTGTGAAACTGGAGGGGGCAAGGGCTGGAATAGAGAGGGTTGACGTTTTCCATAGTTCTTAGGAATGCCTGTGAGATGCTCTTTCTCTCCATTTGTGATTGAAAAGTAAGTCCCCAGCGCCTGGCTGCTTTTGCACAGTCCCAGTTGCCCCATGGACCTGTCGGGCTGTAGGAGCTGATGGGCTCACCTGCTCCAAGTGGTCTGTACCGATGTGGGTGTAAATATCTGCCCATCCATGGGAGCAGGGACAGGCCCATCAGCACTGTAGGAACTTCATGTTAGCCAGACCTGGAACAGCATGAAGTGGGCATTCCTTCGTCAGCCTGGGCCAGTGCTTAACGGGTTCTTACTGCAGTCTAGCAATAGGGACTCCGCAGCTGCCTTATTCTAGGGCTTATCTTCATTATCATTAGCAGGTTTTTTCTTACCGTTGAAGTCTTTTTTTTTTTTTGCTGCACGTTCAGCAGGTTATGTTTTGTCCTTCTCCCAGGGAGCATGGGAAACAATTGTTTTCTTTTTTATAACAAAATCACTGCATAGTCATTCACGACAGGAAGTGAAGCGATTTAAGTGTCTGCAAATATCTTTCCTCTTTCCTCTTTTCTTTATGCCCCAAACAAACAGGCTCCAGATGTAGACTTACAAAAAAGCAAACCAACTTCTTATTTGTAGAAGGTGGTATTCAACTAGATTTTTCTTTTTTGGACTGTTCAGCAGTGAGATGCGGGCTGGAATGCTTTGACTTGTTGCTGGCTAAACGTTTGCCCTCTTGTGATAATTTGGGCTTTGTCTGTCTTGTGATAAGTTTGTTATGAACAAAGCAGCATATTCGCGTCCTTGTTAAGCACATTTTCACCTGATCATGTGATGGAAACCTGTGGCTTACTGGCAAAAGCTGCACAGCTGTATTAAAAAGCAGTTTTACAATGGCTATCAGCTTGGTACTGGGAAAACTGATAAAGGCAGCTTTTCTCCCATCTCTACAACCCATCCACATTCATTAACATCAAAGTTCTGTAAGCCTCAGTACCGACTGTGTTGGTACTCATCTCACGGAGGATTTGCTTCTCTCCCCCTATGGGAAAGTTCTGCATCCTTTAAATCATATTAAGCTGCTTCATTTGTAAAATAATTCTTAATAGTGTGTCATGAATTGAATTCAGTGTAGCTTTTTGAGAAATTCTCTTGGAGTTCAGCTTAAGTACTACTTTTCAGGACTGAAGAGCGGGTGAATGCAGTTGAGCACATTCCCGGTAAAGTTTCTAGGGTGTTCATGATTAGTGGTTTCCAAAAACCTCAGTACTAAAAGCATTGGGCGATCAGAAACCACTTTAATAAGAAATCAAAGAGACTGTGTATCTCAGCATGAGATACAGACGGATGCGCAGGAGTAGCTTGCTGAGGTAGAGGAGATGGAGAACTTGGATGCAGGAAGTTGCGTTAGGGCTTGGGTCTGTCTTGACGCTGGGCTTGGGGGGGTCATCAGCCTGACTCTACGTGAGAAGTCAGGATGGAATCTCGTGTAGGGAGTGAGGGGCACATCCTAGGGACGGCCCTCCTGTCTTCTGTGAGCTGGAACAGCCGCTGCTCTGGACAATACCTGTGTCTGCAGAGAAACTGGAGCATTACTGAGAACATCTGTTTTCCTTTGGTTTGTCGCATATCCTTGAAATAAATACTAAGCAGTATTATTATTAACCTTTAGAAATGTTTTCCCTATTCCCCCAAATTCTACCAATCTGGTTGTTCTTTTTCATTTCCTGCTAGGAAGAATAGCTTTTAATAAAAACAAAAAACCCCAAACCAAAGAAATTCATTATTATTCCACAGATGTCTTCTGCCTGCAAGAGAAGGCGAGAATTTAAAGGGACAAATCTGTAGCTAGATTTGCCAAAAACTTGGCAAATCTCAGTAAGGGTAAGATAATGTAGATGAGACCAGAGGAAACTGTGCAGCTGAGTGCTGCTTATCTAAAAGCTGCATTAGTCTTTCAGTGAGCGTGTGGAGACGGTGGAGCAAAGGGCATGTAAAAGCTCAGCCCAGACAGCTCCGAACCGATGAGATTTGAAGGTGCTGCTGGATAACCACGAAGAATTCTGAAAACTCGTGGAAGTTATGAGGCATTCTGTTTGCTTAAAACCTCACCCTTCTGGAAGATGCTGCTCCCCAAATCCAAATAGTAGTGTTGCACTCAGAGTTTTTCCGTCCTCACTGTGTTTCGCAGTAGCCTTAAAATTCTTGGCAAACTTTTTGCCTATCCTTCTGTCTTCGCCACCATCCACACTTGGCGCAAGTCTTCTTTGGGCCAAGTCACTGTTTGCCGATCCTTGTTGAAAACAATAGAAAAAGGGGCCTGTCCTATCTCCCCACCTTTCTTTTGCAGCTTTTTCTGGAGCAAATCTTCTGTAATTCATGTGTTTGCTGTTTATGCTGCAAAGCTCTCCTTGCAGAGAGCTCCGGTTTGTTTGAAAATACGCACTGCGCTTCCACGGCCTGTTAAGAGTGGTGAGGTCAGCACACCTAACTGGTGGATGTGCTCGCTTTTTAGTTCAGGGATTATTTGAATTTGAAAGCTGATCAAACTCAGAATGTGCATTAAGACCACTGACTGCAGGTGATGTAGTTGATACCATTTATAATTTTTCCCGTGGCTCGTCGGTATTTTTTTCTTTATTCCCACACATCTCTATCCCTTCTTTATCTCATCACACAGTGGCTTTCCTCCATTTCCTTATGAGTTCAGGGGTTTTTTCCTTATCACTGTGGCTTTTCCCTGTAGTCAGCATTCAGTGTGTTTTTTCTGGAGCTGGAAAGTCTGAAAGTATAAGATATTAAGAGAGTCTAATGAATGTAATCCCTGTGACTTTAGCTCTGTTGAGAGCAAATATGAAAGGCGGATGAAACCTTAGGTTGATTGAGAAGTTTGATAAATTAAAAGATAGTGACACACACCTGAGTCCACTGCACAGTGACACGTTCAAAACTACCATAGGCAGTGCCTATCTTTGATCTTTTTATTTGAGAATAGCAGTAGCGTGTAAGATCTTTTTCTTTTGATCATTCCCTGGAGGCACTTTTGTCCCAGTTCTCTGCTGCATATCCCTCTTCCGCAGCCGATGAACACTGACTGCGCAGTGTTTGCCAGCTCTGCCAGACCTGCGCGGGGTTGAGTAATTGCTGGCCACCGTGTTGGTTCTTGCTGTAGAAGACTGTTACGATTTCAGATCGCAGATGATGAAAGCCCGGTGTGGGAAACCCATTGTGCCACCTACGCTCACTTTGCTGTTCTCTCCCCGCCGTTGGGTGTGACTCTGTGTGTTTTGTTTATGTTTTTTTTTTCTTTCTTTCTCTGTGAACTCCTGTTTCTTGCGGACATTTCCCACAACAGAAGTTTTGATTAATGCTGGCTGCACACTAGAGCTTCTGAAATTCATTGCTTTATTCCCTCACTGCAGATCAATAAATACTTATGTTTTATTCCCAGTGCTTTGCCTTACATCACAGAGAAGTTCAGCGTTCCTCCTTGAATACCGTTCTGTATTTAAGTTTATATTACTTCAGTACATCAGCCTGTAGTTTATTTCTTCGGTACAGCCCGAGGTTGTGCGTTCTGTAGTCTTCTTCCTAAGTAGTTCCGCTGACTGCAATCTAATACGCGTGGAAGAGGCAGAAACAAGTCTTAAACACTTTGCGTTTCAGTCTGATTGCCCATGCAGTGCATCTAACAAAAACTAGTTGAGCACTTTCTCAGGGATGTTTTTTCAGGCTTTAGAGTACCTTTGGCAGGTCTTACGGCCGCCATCTGTAAATATGTTGGAGTGAATGAACAGAAAGTTTGGACCTTGAGTCTCAATCCTAAATTGAGGCCACCTTAAGGAGGAAATTGGACCTCGCTCACAGCTGGCTCGTCCTCTCTTCCCTTTCTGTGGGGACTGACTTAGTGCCTTTGAAAAGGCGGCAGGTTGTTTCTCATTCTTGACTCTTGCATCCCGTGTGCGTTGTTGGTGTGTACGTGGAGGGTGGCTCTGCAAAGGGACCGGGTGGCGCTTTGCTGAATCAGAGCATGGATGAGTATTTCGCGTAATTTCACAATACTGAGCGTACGGGTAAATTACTTCATGCGCAGTTCTGCCTTTGTTCTACGTAACAGTAAAAGGAGCATAAATGCATTCGGTCCTTTTCATTGTTGACGAGTGTATGTTCCTTGTACAGTATGTTACAGTGTTGTGTTTAAGTCTTTCAGTCTGGTATCTTATTCACTTGCAAACTGAAGAGTTTTAAATATGGATATGTATGTTAGCCCTGGAAGTGGTCCCATGCAAAATGTAATGAAGCTGGGTTGCTCTGACCTCTGAGCTCTAACATGTGTTTGTTTTGGCTCTCTCGCAAAAACCTGCAGTATACAAATTGGCACTTGTAAAATTGTTCAGATAAATCAAAATTGGTACAGGAAAAAAAGTTTCAAACTGTTTCTTTTGGGATCCTTTGCCATGCTATTTTTGATGTGTGTTTTCAGAGGAGTGTTTTTGTGGCAGCAGGCAGTTTGTTGCTTGAAGAAAGCTAAAATATTCTAGGAAGTCAGGCTAGCTGAATTTAGATCTTAAGTGATGCCAAAACTAATATAGCCTGTAACTAAGTGAGAGTGACTTGGCGCAGTAAATGTCAGTCACCCGCTGGTTTGTCTTACGTTTTCATAGGAGCCTTAAAAAAAAAAAAAAAAAAAGAAAAAAAAAAAAGAAAAGGAAAACACAAACAAAACCCCAGAAAACGTGGTAGCCGCTTCCATGCGCTGGAGTTGTGGCTGCCGTCGGCCGCGGAGGGGAGGCTGCGCCCCATCCTCTGCCGGGGCCGGGGCCGGCGGACGGGGCCGGAGCGGGCGGAGCTGGAAGCGGCTGCGGTCGTGCGGGAGCTGGGCTGGCCTGGCCTGCCCTGCCCTCTCTTGGCTGCTGCGGGAACCTCACCTTTTGCTGAGGATGGAGAAAGTCAGTCGGTTGTTATCCTTTTAATTTTCCAGTGTGATGGCCAGAGGTAAGCTGTTATTGCTTGTGTTTCCAGATTTGCTTCCTAAGGACCTCTGATAGCTTATCTTTGGTGCTCATGGCAAGCTCGAATCCCTCACTTGAAGGCCCAATAAAGTTACACGCTCCGGCAGCGTTGCACGTAGGACTCTGTTAACTTGCTGCTCCTGGGACTCTTAACGTTTTAGCAGAGCTCAGGTTTTTAAGAGACTTCATACTGCTCCGAATCCAGGGATCCCAGAGGCAGCAACTGCAGTGGCCCCTGCCTGACTCTTTGCACTGCTAAATGAATCCAGAACAAATGAGGCTTTGAAAATAAGAAGAAAAATTTGACACCTGGACTCCAGGAAACATTTGTGGATTTTGATGAGGAGCAGTAGGGGGGGGAAGGGAAAACCTATGGTTCAATGTAGTTAAATATATGGTGTGCTAAGTATGAATAAATTGTGACTATTTTAAACAAGTTCATATACTCTATGGCTGGCTCAAGCACAAAGGAAAAGACAACAGCTACAAGGTACTGGTTCCTCAAAGGGTTACCTGGAGGCCAGCATCCTGGGCTGCTGCTGGTGCATGGCAGTGCTCAACTTTCATCGTTTATACAAGTGGCAAACTTTTTTTTTTTGTGCTTGTGAGCACAAAGAATTAGTGCCTGTGAGTTAATGGGTTTTGTCTCCTGATAGCCTTACTTTGCAGTCCGATTCCTTTCCTCGTTGTTCATAAATGATTCATTTGTGTAAAGGAATCCTTCGGTAAACTGAAGTTAAAAGTTCCTCTTTAAACCAAGCCCAGTTCGTGCCCGTTTTAAGGTGACCCACTTGCATGGGGCTGCCCTGTGCACGCTCCCTCTGCTGTAATGCAAAGTCACGTAATAATTTCTTGAACTCTCAAAGTTGAGTCACTTCTGCGTTCCAGCCGAGTACCATTACAGCAACATCTCGGCACTGGGTTTGGGGAGGGAGTTTCTTCCCAGCCTGTAAACTCCATAAAAGTAAAGGAGACTTTCACTTTAAAGCAGACTGAAATCTGGTCCTCACTGCTAGTGACTAAAAATCACTATTATCTGGCTTAATGTGAGCCAAGTAAAATGAATCAAGAGCCTTAGGGTAGGTGTGCAGTAGCGGTTACTGCTGTTTAGTAACCTCGAATGGTTCTAACTGGTCAGTTAACATGGAGGTGGCCCTGGAGCCCATCAGGGCACCGTGGGAGTGCAGTTGCCTTTTGCAGTTAGTACAGAAAGTAGGAATCTGGTTTTTAGCCAGCTGCTAGCACCGCTTTCTTTAAAAACAAGGTGACAACCCACGCAGTCCAGTTGCACTCACTGTTTACAAGATGTGAATGTGAATTCAGTGTTCGCTGTCTTGTTTTAGCAGGTGTTTTTCTTTAGGGTGCATTTGGGTTTGAGTATAAGTCATAAGGCAAGATTTCAAAAAACATCGTTCCTTTTGTTTTGATAAGAAAAGCACGGTGCAATCCACAGTTCCATTCACCCTTATGTTATATTATCGAGGATATGTATTAATGATTACACCTTGAAATCCCGTAGGTCTGTGTCTTCACGTGCAGCTTCTGTTGCGTTCCGCATGGCAATTGCATTGCGATTTACTGTCACTGGTAACAAACCCTGGGGGGTTACAGCACTGCTGGTGTTACTGGCTTAGCCCTGTCACTGTGTAGATTTTATTGCTCTTCTCTTCCTGTGCAATAGCTCCCTCTGCTTGAAAACAGCAGTGTAATTATAAACCCTGTTTTGGATTTGCCTGAACAACAGGTTTTAACGTGGGCCCCTTTTTTTAAAGACGATTTCTGCTGCTGCTCCTCATGAAACAATTCCAATACACGGTTACACTCATGCACGTTGTGAAGCAGCGAAGAGAACCACGACGTTCTCAAAAGTTTGCTGCATAGGAACTGCCTGTGTTTGCAAGAACTCTGTCTTCCTTTTTAGCACGAGGATTAAAGCTGGTTGGAACGCTTTTTCAGCTAAATTATCTCGTACCAAAACACAATGATTTATTGAAGCCAAAATGTTTTTATTTCAGTGAAAACTTTTAATTGGAAACAGGACTGTTTCTCATCAGAAATGTGGTAGTTAGGCCACTGACGTTGAATATCTGCATAGAAGAAGCTAATGGTGAGATTTCCATGTCCTGCTTAAGTGGTTCTGATCTGGAACCCAAAAAAGAGCAGCTTTGGATCAGACAGAGCAGGGATTGGAACCTGGATCTGCCACATTCTCAGCCAGCGCCATAATTCGCTCCCAAATGTTTTTGTCAGCTTATCTGCACCAGTAAGGATGAGTGCTGGTTTTGTTTTCTTCCTTTTTTATCAATATAGCTAAGCCAGCACAAGTCATATTATAAAAGCTGTTATGTCAGCAAAGGTGTAGTTTTGCTGAGAGAGCGTTCACCCATTTAGGGAACCAGCATAAACCTTGCTTGCCATGGCAAGATGAGCCCATGATAGGAAAACTTGCTGGTTTAGTTCTATTAGCGAAGCATTCCTGATGCAAACGCTGCCTTCCTTGCTGGAAAATGGCTGTCTCAACACGACCCTGGTTTTGCAAACGAGTCCAAAAGGTTATTTTTATTTTGCATTGGAGCAGACCCAAAAATTAAAACCATCTCAAAAGCCTGTGTCAAGCGGAGCGTTTGTTCTGTGGTCAGCTGTCATCGGGATGGTCGGGCACATGGATTTGTCGGCAAGGGCAGGCAGAGCTGGCTCCCTACACAAAGGGCAGCAGGAACTCTTCGTTTTCAAAATTCCACACTCATAAAGCAAAACCTCTTCTTTTTTTTTCATGTTTTGGAATCCTTTGGATTCTTCTTCTGGTCTTCCTGCCTTTGGGGTTGGTTTGTTTCTAAGCATTTCCGAAGTGGGCGCAGAACACGGATAGCTCGCCGTTGGAAACAAAATGCAATCCTTTCCCCTGGGCGTTGCACGCGGCGAGTCAGAGCACAAGCAGTGGGGCAGCCCAAGCCTCTGGGCACGCGTTCCGTGGGCACAACGCCGTCACGCAGCCGAGGGAGGCCCCTGGGCTCGATTATCAAGACATGAAACTCGCAAGGAAGCCTCTTCTCTTCAATGCGGATACCCAGTGTTTGGAAAGATTATAAAACGGCAGGATTAAGCAGTAGAACGGGAGAGAATTATTAGTAATATATATTTACTTGAATTCAGCTTCAGCGTGGCTCTTCCTGCTGGACTCTGATTTCAGGTCTCTAATTTCAGCCCTCTAATTTCAGCCATTTACAGATATTACATTCGTTACCTCATGTGTTTGCACACACCTTAAAAAAAACACATTCCCTTGGAAAGCAATGCATACTTATATAAAAATAAAGAGTTAAAAAAAGCATTCCTGTTTTCAAATTAACACTGAGGTGCTGAATTCATGGTGGTCTTTGTGATTTGAATTTTGCCCCCCCCCCCTTTTTTTTCTTTTTTTTTTTTTAATCCCTCCCGTGCCCTGAATAAGATGCGAGTCCTGAGGGAAAAATAGTACATGATTATGCATTTGAAGAGCCAGTGCATACAAAGAGCATTTGTGAACTTTATGAGCCCATAGCAAGGGGGAGAAAGGTGAATTCTAATCTTTAAAAAATATCAAAGGAAACAAAAAGACCCCCATAAATTTGTTTTGTGTATCTTTCTGCCACTATATAATAACTTAAAATCGTTTCATTGGATTGAGGATGAATTTTTAAATGGCTGAATGCATGATAGAAATGGTACATGACACAACACAAAGGCTCGTACTGGAAAAAAAATGAAGTGAATATCTTTGCATCAGTTTACAGCCTCTCCAATGTGTATAACATTTTCTACTTCACAATCCTCTGTATACACCACTACAGTGTTTTTTGTCTTCAGTAATAATCTTAGTTACTCTTCTGTTGCAGTCCCCTGTATTCTCTCTTATGGAAGCTTCACGGGTGGAGAAAATGTCTTTTAGGAGTTGTCATGCAGATTTGACAAAGCAGGAACACTGCAGTAACATAGCAAACGTATACTGTTATTTCTTGAATGTTTGGGGTTTATTTTTTAACTTAATAATGTTTTTAATTCAATTTCTGGTCTTGCAATGATTTCTTTTAACATCAGTTTTGCTGCTATGAAGCTTTTGAATGGCCTGCAGAGCGGTTATTTTATGTACCATTAGGAGGTAAGAGGCTGGCTGGAGGCTTGCAGAAGAGTGCCAGCGGTGGTGGTCCGTCTGCAGGTTGGCCCGGCCGGTTCTGCGTGTCGAAGAAGGGCAGGCAGGGTATCAGTCAGCTTTCAGATCTCAAAATTTCTTAATGGATTAGGCAAGTGACAGAATATCTTCCTACTGCAAACTGCAAACCTTTCTTTTTGTAAACTGTTAAGCCGTGGCAGTATTAGCAGATGGTCCTTTTGAATGTCGCAGCAAGCTTCAGTTCTGTACCACTGGATGATGAATGTGCTTAAGTGGTCAAAATATACATCATCTTTCTGGTGGCTTTGACTTTTGCTTTTAATTTTTTTTTTCTTTTTTTTTTTCTTTTTTTCAGGATCCCTTGGATCCAACAAGAACAGCCATTGTGATCAGCTCTCTGGTGGCAGGCGGAGTGGCCGAACGTGGGGGCGAGCTTTTACCTGGTGACCGCTTGGTGTTTGTAAATGAGAAATCTTTGGACAGTGCCACTTTAGCAGAGGCAGTGGAAGTGTTGAAATCTGTGCCCCCAGGTACCGTTTCTCTTGGAATCTGCAAGCCTTTGGTGGTAAGGACTGATTTTAACTTTCTTCTATTTGACTTTATGATGTGTAGACTGGATTGTGGTATTTGGGGGGTAGAAGTTTGTAGGCATGTGGAAAGCAACTAAGTAGCGATGCATACACCTCCACATGTCCAGAAATTCTGGCTAGCTGGCATACAGGCAGCTCAACCTCACAGAACACAGAATGATAGGGATTGGAAGGGACCTCTGGAGATCATCTCGTCCAACCCCCCTGACAGAGAAGGGTCACCCAGAGCAGGTGGCACAGGAACACGTCCAGGCAGGTTTTGAATGTTTCCAGAGACGGAGACACCACCACCTCTCTGGGCAGCCCATTCCAGTGCTCTGCCACCCTCAAAGTAAAGAAGTTCCTCCTTATGTTCAGGTGGAACTTCCTATGTTCAAGTTCATGCCCGTTACCTCTTGCCCTGAAGGACAAGAGTCCAAAGGTTCAAGTCCAAAAGGTCTGACTGGAAAACCAGTGGTCTCAAGTTCCTTCTGAAAGAACACCTATGTGGAATCAGAAGACGTCTGGGCAAACCTATGTGCACTGGCCTATGCGTAGCTCTGACATGGTTCAAGCAATTCAGCAAATCACTTGAATATGTGCTGAAGTGCATTTCACTCTAAGACATTGCTAACTGCTTGCTTGAGCTCCACTGACATCAAAGAAACTTAATCTGTTTGAAGTCAAGACTGTAAGTTCAAGTAGAATTTCCTTTTTCTAGAATCGGGGCTTTGGAACAGACAGTAGTTTACTTGAGAACACTGCAGTATTGTTCAAGGGCACAGAGGCAAAATTAATTAAAGTAAAGCACCGTCTAATAGAAAGTGCTTGTAATTCAAACTGGTAGAGGAGTGGTGAATTAGGAACGTAGGAAGGCTGTTAAATATATTCTTTCCTTTTCTAAAAAGTGATATTTCATTGTTCATATCCTTGTATTTGTTTGTCTTTCCTACACATCTCTTTATTTTTTTACTGTATCTGTACTGATATCTTAAAGAATGAAAGCTGTTGTCTTTGTCTCCTCCATTTATGACTTTTTTATGAACCTGTAACTTTTTCCCATCTCTTTTCTAATGGCTAGTTCCTTTTTAGTTTATTGAAAAACGTGGGAATTTTTTTTGTTTGTTTTCCTGACTCGTCATTTTGATTGCCTTTCTTAGGCAGAAAGCAAAGAGGAGGAGACCGTGCAGAGTGTGGATTCCAGCAACATTAAAACCAGCCCTGGATCTCCAGAACCAGTAGATAATATTAATTTCTCAATAATACTTGAAGCACCACAGGTATTTGATTTCTCTTTTGGTTCAGCTTAAGTTAATACAGGCAGGAAATGACATTTTAAAGTAAAAAAAAATAGTATGTCTTTCAGGTAGGACTTAAGTATCGGATAGACTTCAGGCTGGATTCCCTCAGAAAAAGACTCTTAACAGCTAACTGTATTTTAATTGTATTGTGACCAGTAAGCATGTGTGTAGCACAATGCAATTCCCAGACTGCCTTATCGAATTTACTATGTCATTAAAATACCTCGGGTTACCTTGGATATGAAATAGGAACGCTAAGTTATATAGTCATTGTAAGTAGTTGGTTCAGCTTTGCAAAGAAAGTCAGGTATGGAGGCAGAACACTTTTTATTATAATGAAGCGGAACAAAAAAGTAGTCTAGTGTATAAGGCAAGCTTGAAATCTCTTCTTCTTCTTGGTCTTGAGTGATTTCTTTCCTCTCTTCCTCAATTCTCCTCTTATTTTCTGAGAAATAATTCTGTTTATTGCGAGAGGATGAAGCACTAAAGGTAGTGAGAAACTCGGATACCAGGGTAATAGGCCATACTAGTGCAATGCTGACCTGTGTAGAGTGAGAGATATGGATATTTTTGAATTTTCGTCTGTTCTCAATTGCTTTGCAAATTTTTTATTAATTCACGTTGATAAATGCATTCTTTTTAGACCATAAAAGACAATAGATAAAGGATCATCCAGAACTGCAACACAGTAATAAAAGTAAATAATAGATTTTTCTCGTTGCAAAACATGCCTGCCTGTCTCTGGATGCAAATATATCCTTAAGGCTGAAATGGTGTATTAGATCCACCAAAAGAAGCAATATTACAGGATAGATGTAGGTAAACTATGTAGAAATTAGCTTGGACATGATATTTACTGATTTTCACGATGTAAAATGGAGTTTGTTGTTTTCCAGGTGCATAAGAAGGGTTCTTATGCACCTGCTTCAGGCATAAATTCAGGTGCATTGTTCGTATGCAATCTGCTTCAGAAGCAGATTGTTTCTCTGCTTCCTAAGTAAAACTAACATTATTAAGTACTTTTAAGTATTTTATCTTAAAGTCCTTCTGAATATAGGAACTGGAATGATCAATTTGTACAAAATACATGCAAAAGTATTTGCTTGTATTTTGTTTTAGCTTATGTATGAAAGCAGTGGTAGTAGCTTAGAGCAATAGTATAAAATTTCCATCCATTTATTATCTTACCTGCTCATCTAAGAGCCAAGAGTGGTGTGTCGTGATGGCTTCCACTTTTACACACTAGCATAGTGCTGACAAAGCTGAATTTAAAAAAAAACAAAAAAAAGAACTTGAAGATTTTTATATGCTACAACAGTAGACTTTACTGTCATGTTTGCAGTATTCCCTGTTCCATTGGTAGCGTCTGCTACTGCAGTGCAGCAGCCTGTGATTATACACACCTAAGCGCGGTATCAGGAGATGGTAATACAAACTGCTGGGTGGTTCTGAGCTAAGTCAACTGTTTTATACAGCGATGAAGTTGGTGCCTCTTCCAGAAGGGCTTGGAGAATGATGCTGCAGCAGTGAAGTGAAACGCAATGAAGTAGAGATGAAGAGAATTAGAATCTCTTCAGACTGGGTATTTTTTGAGATTGAGGTACACAGGTCAAGTAGATTAAAGGAATATTTAATGCTTATGAAAAATATGCTCATTTCTGGATTGCTAATGTTCTGCTTTCATGCCAGCTAGAATTACTGCATTGTTTCCTTATGCTCTCGCCTGTCTCTTGTTTTCTCTCCTGCCTCTCATTTGAACTGTGCGAACATTTTGGCAGCATCTGGGGTTTTTTTTCTTCTGCATTTGTACAAACCTGACAAAACAGGATTCTGACACTAAAGGTCATGAATAGCGAAGTACCTTGGGGAGTCTGGGAAGGGGCAGGGAGCAGAAACAAAAACATTTTGACTGAGGACCCCTGAATCTGTAGATTGGTTTGGGTGTTTGGGGTTTCGGTGCCTTGAAGATGGGGTTTGGGCACACATCCTTGGTGGCCTGAAGAAAAGGGAGGAAAAGCTTTCTGTGTGTGGCGAGCTTTCTGGTAGCGGTGCAAGGCGTAAAATTTCAGAGACGCCTGTGCAGACTCGCTCCATGAGCGCCCCATTTGGTTTAGGCAAAACATGGAGCACTGGAAATTGGGGAGGCACGCGACAAATCCCAGAAAAAGAACTGTTGAGCGAGATCTTTCAGAGTGGGTTTTAATACCTTTTCTTTTCGCTTTGTTTTTTTTTTTCCAGTTTCTTGTTCTGTGGTTTGAATTCAGCAGAAAGTTCCCTTTAAAACAGTAAGGGTATTAGATAATGAGCAGTCAATTATGTCTTTTTTTCCTTTTCTTTTCTTTTTTTAAGGATGTGGGTCATCCATTTCACCTCTCTTGCAGGTTAAAATATTGTATGGAATACCCAAGGGAGGGACAAATGAGTGTGGCTTTTGGTTTAGGGGGTTTTGTTTGTGGGTTTTTTTTTTTAACGTTGATACTTTTGCATAAGCAAACTCAGGCTGGTTTTTGTTTAGCTGGTGGTATTGTGAGAAATGTACATGCATTTATAAAGCAATAGCAGATAAGTCTGGTCAGGGATAGTTTAGCTGGATTTATATATACTTTTTCCTGTAGGTTTTTTGTGTTATTTAATAATTCTCATTCCCTAACTTCAGTCCAGGTTGGTTATTCTAAACGGCTGCAGGAATATCTAAGCTGTGCAACTTGAATCTCTTTATATTAAAAAATAAAATGCAGTGTCTACATTTGGTCTTAAAATCATAAGTCAGAGAGTGTATTTTCTTTTAGGAAGTGCAAAATGTAGAAGATATTCCCTTTAAAAATCAGTCTGTACTTTTAATATGGGCCTAACATAAAACATAGTCTTAAAGGAGTGAGCAAGAAACATAATGTAAAATCTCTATTCCTGTAATGTTTTATGCAGGGTTTCAGAGATGAAACACCTTTTAAAGAAGAACTTGTTGATGAACCAAGTTTGGACTTGGGAAGGTCGTTTCAGCTTTCTCAAAATGACAGTAAGTATGAGGAGTCATGGGAGATGCATGAATTTCTGAAACCCAGGACAGAAGAAATGGATGAAGAACGGGAAATGTTGGTGGATGATGAGTATGAAGAAGATTCAGACTTCCTGAAATATAATGCATCCACTGGAGAGAAGACATCTTCAGAGAGGAACCTCGATACAGAGCGATGGGCAAAGCAACTCGAGACTACTGAAACACAAGACTTGAGATCCGGTGTTAACCTAAGCCCAAAACAGTCCCTGGAATATCGGTTCACTAAAGATCAAATGGTAAGGGATGCTGTGTCGGTGTCAGTGCTGTACCCTCGCCATGGGACCCATACCTTAAGGCAAACTCCAGGCCTAAACTCTGTAAGGAGTCTTTCTGGTGTTGTAATTACTAGATGAGATCTGAGGACCTCTAACGGACACAAGTCTACCCTTTTGTACATTTTGGAAGGTTCGTTCGGTTACTTGGTGTCTGTGTATTTAGCTCCTCCAGTGAGGTACGTGCTGTGGCTGGTGTATTTACAGGCATCCTGTACCTGCGTCTTCTTTCCCACCTCTGATCTGTGGGCTCCGTTCTTTTTTGCAAGCTGTACTAACATGGTGCATGTTAGCTGTAGCAGAATGTTAGTTTACGGTTTTAATAGTCCAGGGGCCTCAGCAGCAATGTCAGTGAAAGGAGCTCCCTCTTTTCCTCATTATTTTTAATCCAAATCAGTTCCTCGAGCCAGATGATAGTGCAGTCGATCAAAAAATGATATGGCAGAAGCAATGTAACAAGCATACTGGTGGATGAAGGAGTAGGAGGAGACGGAGCGTCAGGTAAATTGCAAAACTCTTATTTATGTGTCCTCCTCAAGTATTCTGAGAAATACTTTTTTCTGAGTCTTTGTTCATTCACTTGCCAAACAAAAAAATGATAATACCAGCCTTCCATGCACCAGCTCCTGAGAAGTACGCTTTTATATGAAAAAACTGAAGTGGAAAAGGATTTAATGTTACAGCCACAGAGAATTTCAGGTTTTGTTTGGCTTGTCTCCTTATGTATTATGTACATAAACAGGCTACAATGCAGTTTCTAGTGACAGGTTTACACCAGAGTGCACAATATTAAATTTATACATTCGCTACTTAAAACCAGAAAATGAGCAAGAGTAAAGAACTGCTTGTCTGGATTACAGGCAAGTAGAAAGATACAGTTGCTTTAAATTGCAATTGCATGTAACATTTTTCATGCCTCTTCTTAATATAGTGCATAAATAAGCAGTTAGTATTTCATAGTTATCTGAATAAATATGAATGTAGTTGAGAAAATGAATGTTTGCTGTAAAAATCAATGCTCATGTCAAATACCCCTGTATTTGCTTTCTAACTTTAATTACTTTTTTTTTTCTCCTCTGTGAAGTGTGAAGAAAATGCTGGTATAAATTCACTATTTTCTGGAACCACAGCACACAATGGATACCCAAAAGACATATTTGATACTGAAACTACCCAGTCAGGAGCAAAAAACAAGATGGATTTAGGTTTGTAAAAAGTTTTTTCTTTATTTTATAATTTCATATTTACAAACTTAAATTTTATACCAAAACACAGATTTATTCAAATGATAAAATATTCAAATGAAGACTTCTGCAGGCTTAAGAGAGTCTGGCTTTGAATAGGTTTCAGCTTCATGATCTTGCTTCCTCCTCCGAATCTTCACTTACAGTTGTCACAGTTGATATTGGAAGTGGCTGCTGTGGAGAATCACTTTCTTCTGTGTAGTTAACGTCCGCAGTAGGACTCCATGAGTAAGTAAAATAGCTCATGCCTGTAATTTTCGTCAGATACTTGTTTGAGTCCCTTTCGACTGCTGATTTTTTTTTTTGCATTTAAAAAAAAATGTGACCAGCTCAGGAGGTAACTTTACCACAAACAAAATTTGCAGGTGAACTCTGGGTAGATAATTGCCCCCTATCTTGGTTCTGTAATCTGTGCTCAGGAGCAAAGCTTCTCCTTGTCAGATGGCCAGAGATGGATGATGAGAATGTGATAGTTCATCAGGGAAATAAATTTATCAACCTGCCTGAGATAGCACTCACTGGTTGAGAGACAGAAGTTGGGTTCTTTCATTTCTTTGTCACCTGCATCTTGTACAGCAGAGACTGTGTAAGCTACAGTGGCAGACTGATGAGACTTGCAAGGTTCAATTAACGTTGGTACTTATGTCACCAAAATGATAACAGTCTTCCTCAGCGGGATGGGGTTCTGTGCTGGAGCAGGGCTTTGCATAAAGGTTGGATTCACGACTTCTAATCATGTGTTTTTGTGAGGAGCGTCTGTTGTGTAAGTTGTACCTGAGCGTATCTCAGTTCCGCAAAGATTTACCGTTTCCTGTTATCACTTGACTGTATGTACATCAGAACCAAGCTGCTATAAAAGAGTGTTTAGTGTGGTTTACATTTCCTTCAGAAATAAATGTTTTGTGTCTCTGAGTCTCTCGATCATCACACAACATCCACATTTGGAACATGGTGAGCTAAGGAGTCTGTTTCCAAGGGTGATAACTGGTAGATGTCGGGACAGAGGAAGCAAAAGTTCACATCTACACCTTTTCTTCTTCAGGTACAAAGCTTCAGCTTGACTCTAAAGGACCTGGGCTTGATGTTGATCTGGAAGCTATTGAAAAGGAAGAACTAAAAGGGGAGGATTATGTTTATTCCAAGGACATGGAGTCTGGGAGAGTAACCACCTTATCTCAGCCTAGAACAACGTTGTGCAGGTATGGAGAAAGACTGCAGTTTTTTGAAGATTTTCAATTAAAGATCTTAACTATCTTCTTGCTGTGCTTAGCTGGCGAACCATCAAAAGGTGTGTGAAACAGTAAGGCGTACATAGATGCCCCGTTCTACGACTTTTGCCCAAGGAGCTGAATTCTGCCTTACAACCTTATTGAATCTTTACTTCCCCCATTCCCTCCCCTGAGTAGTGGGACAGAAAAGTGCGAATGGCTCTGCCATCGGCTTCACTTACTCCACAGTGAGGGAATGTGGCCCGGAGGAGAGGGGTGTAGGCTTTACCAGCAGCATTGGTCGTTAGTTGCTTAAGGAGCTCTCCGCTTAGCTCCTTATCATAGCTCTGTCCTCTTGGTTTTTCCTTTCCTTTGTTCTTCCTTTTGGGAAGACCAGTTCAGCCATGGCTCTCAGGCCTATGCAGGAAGTTTTAGCCTTGCCAGCGGCGCTGAGAAACCTCGAGCTGGCACTGGTTGTAGATATTTGCCACACCTGCCAAGTGCCCCATTCTTTCCCCACCAGTTTTGGGTGAGTGTGTAGTGGATCTGCTGTTGGGGCCTGTTGATTCAAGTCCTCAGTACTTCCCTAATTAATCTGTAATCTTCCCTCAGAGGGAACGCAGCTCAGCAACAAGGTGAGGGGATTATTTCTCCAGCACAACATCCTACTTCCTTTTTGCCGTTTAAGAGTAGCGTTTACAGCTCTCAGGATCTACAGAAAAATGTGTGCAAGGATGTATTGTTTCAGCCTTTCTGTGGGAGCATGCAATTCCACACTTCTGTTCCTATTCTGTGAATTGGTGAGTCACATATAGTACGGAAGTTTAATTAACACCCTGTTCTGGGGTGTTTGATGGAACAGACCGGATCCGTTCTCCCGGTTGCATCGTGATGTGCTTTCTGGTCAGCTAGACTGGTTTTATCATGTTTATATCCCTCTGTAAGAATCACGGCATATTTATCAGAAAGTAAATGTTAATTGCTTAAATAGTCATTTCAAATGAGGAAATGCAGTGCGGATTTGTATATCGCAGAGCAGCTTATAAATTTGGTCTGCCCATCATGTTTACTTCTGGAGCATTCCTTAAGTACATTTAAACCTAAATACAAAAATTCCTGTCTAGTCTGTTGACTCTGCACATTTGGTTTGAACTGGACAGAGTGCGAAGGCGTTGCTGTCTCACTGCCAGACACAAAATATGCAAGGAATTGTGACCTGGCATGTGTGATGCCTTTTTCATTTTTTTTTTTTTTTTATTCCTCCCCTCCCTCTGTCCCCAATTAGCGAATTACCTGAGAGAGAAGAAGGAGAAGGAGAAGAAACTCCAAACTTCAGCCACTGGGGACCACCACGGACGTATGTTCATATGATTACGTGATTTCTTCCCATTTACCTTATGACTTTTTTTTTTTCTTTAGCCCGATTAGTTCTCATGTTGGTTTTTTTTTTCCCTCCTCTGCCAGTAACTTTAAGGTACTTGTGTACCTTGGGCTTTCTTAGATACACTGAATTTTTAACAGATGTTCAACAGAATTATGCCTTCTGTTTATACAGCTGACTTGGGAAAGCTTGGCGGGTTTACGTTGTGGATGACCTACAAGTTCTTGCTCATTTAATAACTATTAGGTGTGAACAATGCACATGGTGCTGCTGTCTCCTTTTCCGTGGGTTCTCTGCTCAACTTGATGGCAGAACTCCGAATTGCCCAGCCAAGTTTTAGCCACATCCTTGTTGTATTGTTAACATTTTTAGGTGAATTGTTTTTATGGTCCTCAGTAAAATAGGATCAGAAAATTCCTGCTTAAGCTGATTGATACGTATCTGATACACCGAAGTCAGTGCTCAGAAAATTGTGTGAGACACTTTGTTTTATTATTTACCTAGCTAATACTATTGTAGTATTTGCCATTTCCAGACAATTTGCTCAAACTGAAAGAGGATGAGCCTTTACTTGAAGACCTGCCTGTTTTACTGTGACTTTCTCTGAAATAAAAGCCTATTTGGAAGAGCAGTGGGCATGGGTTGGCAGCAGAATTTTGTTCTTTTTTTTCGGGTGAGGTCTACTGAGGGTAAAAAGCCACCTCTGTTAAAGCCAGAAGCCTAAGAATGCTCTCATCCCTTTACTCTATTAAATCTTCTTGAAAGACTAGACGCTTACATTTATTTAAAGCTTTGCATTTATAGTTTAAAAAACTCTTTCAAGCTGTTAAACTACCGCGTGTATTTTTTCAGTGTTGAGATCTTTAGAGACCCTCACGTGTCTCTTGGAATCAGTATTGTTGGTGGACAAACTGTCATAAAGCGCCTGAAGAATGGAGAAGAACTTAAAGGGATCTTTATCAAACAAGTTTTGGAAGACAGCCCAGCAGGAAGAACAAGGGCTTTAAAAACTGGAGATAAAATACTTGAGGTAAATGCAGATAAACTTACCTTTTCATTCTAAGAAACAAAGATTGACTCAAACAGCTTTGGGAGGAGGGAGGGACAAAATAGTGCCACCGCTTCATGAAGTATTGACGACACTGTGTTTTGAAAACCGAAAGAAACCCCTGATGTCGTCTTTTCTTTTTTAAGGTCTGACTGTGGAGTTCTTTTAACATTCTCCTCTATATTTAAGAAAAGATAGATCCTGGTATCTGATGGGAAATGAAAAAAATGAGAGTGCCGCCTTCCCGTATAAATGAGTAATAAGTTATAGCATACCGTAATAAGTTATAATATATAGAAGAACCAATTTCATGCTGAAATTTGGTCTGTTATTTTGTGTGTGTTAATTCGGAATAGTTAACAGTCTGACTAACTACTGTTTGGGGGAAATCCTTGATTCTGGCAGGTGCCGTAGGGGAGGAAGCCATTCCTGGCTCTCATCTCTGGCTCTGTGTTGGTTTTGTATTCGTTTTTCTCCAAGTGAATTCTACTGAATGTGGGTTCCCAAGCTGATAATGCCCTTCTTGGACGTGCTCTAGGGTTGTGTGTGAAGTTTGGAAAAATTGTTTCAAACCGGGTTTAGTTCACAAACAGGTAAAATCTGAGAGAGTTGTATTATACCTACCATCATATTTAGCATTCTCTGACAATCTTATTCCTTATGTTTTTATCCAGAAGGATTGCTGTAGGAAACATATGGCCATCTTTTAATTATGAATACCAAGTAACATACTTTTCCTTAAACCATCATGGAAATATACTTTAAAAATAATTTCTCTTGACTGCTTTTGGTACCTTCCTCAGATACGCTAAATCTTCTGCGAATGTTTGGGATCTCTTGTAATGACTCTGTGCCAAAAACCAAGCTAAATAATAAAAATAAACATTGTTTGTTAGGTTTCTGGGGTAGACCTACAAAACGCCACACACGAGGAAGCAGTAGAAGCTATCAAGAATGCGGGAAATCCTGTCGTGTTTGTGGTTCAGGCTTTGTCTAACGTACCAAAAGTAAGTTTATATCTATTTTCATTCCAAAACTTAATAAAAGTTTAATACTCATTTTAAACTTGGCTAGATTTCTTCCAGCAAGTTCCATCAATTTTTGTGTCCCTCCTTTCTGCCAGAGTTTCCGCTTATAGACCATGCGATTGATTGATTACTTGTCTGGCCTGATTTGAAACCTTGTTTCTCTGATGTAAATCAAGTAGATGTAAATCTGTTGACTAGGTGTTAATTCAGTCCTCACACCTGTGTAACTGAGTCTGCCCCTGTGTGTTTTAATTTGTTCATATTTCATAACCTAAAAATACAATCTGTTATCCAAATGAACAAAAGCGTAATTAAAATTAGCCAGCTTCACACTAGCAACTCTGTGTAAAATATGTCACCAAAGGGACCTGAAGTAGCTATTTGGGAGCAAGTTAAATTTCAAGAGATTTAGATGCCTCCTCATCTGCAAGGCCAAGGCAAGAAACCTTTTAATACCTTAGTAAGAAAAGGCGCACAATTCTGTCTGCCTTGGAGTACCCACAACCCCCCCAAGACTTTTATGTACTTTTGGTATAATCTGACAATTTAATTGAGAATTTTGGTGGATGAATAGACCTGAGGAGACCTTTTGGACAACTGTAGTCGAATCTGGCACAACTGCGTCCATTATTTTTCCCGTGCTCCAGGGAGTCTTTCAAAATCTATTAAGACTTTCAGTAGCTGTGCTGGGAAGGCGCTCAAGCAGTGATGGCAAAAATCACAGTGATGGTAACTGAGTTGGCTCCCTTTCTCTATCAGCTTTTTCACAGAAAAGATACGAAAAACCTGTCAGAACATTCAAGTGTTCGGCTGTATCTCTGACCCTTACTTTCCTAGCCAGTCTAGAGAGCTCAAGGGAAAGACGGATAACTTGAAATTCAAGTTGCTTTCAACTGTGGGCTGTAGGAAACGGGACATTCACAGATTTTCAGCAGCACTGCGCAGTCCCAACTCCATTCACCAAAATAAAGTGCTGTCAGGAGAGTGGGAATATATTACATTTTGAAAGAATAAAGAGCAGCAAAGAGAAATATCACGTGGAGGCAAAATGTGTGTCTTTTATAAGGTGTCTGTGTGCGTGGACACTGGTCTTTATCTGAATAAATACGAACTGACACTTCAGGAGCCCATAGTGAGCTCTGTATCAAGGATGTGCATCCATATTGTTGACTTCGGAGTAATGTTCTATTGAATGAAAAGATGAGGCTAGATATCGGTGCGCACTAAAAAGAGTTGAGAATATTTGTAAATTGGGTAAAAGAATGTAATTTAAAGACTGCACTGCAGTGCCCTTCTACATGGAGCAAAATGAAGAGTGCACTGGGTAGCTTTATTGTTGGCAGTACCTAAATTTTGGATGTTTGTTTTGTGGCTATAATGCTCTTTTCTAATGCGTGTAATATGTGCATTGTTTTTCAGGGAGTTTCTGCCATACAGCCGAAGGGAATCAAAGTCAGCAAAGATCAAGGTGCAGACAAAGAAAATAAGAGTGAAAAGGTATTTATTCCACTCAGTGCTATACCCAAATTTTACTAAATCAAATGGTATAATAGCATGCATTATAACTCTCTGAGAAGCCCCCCCTCTGAAGTCTGAAATTAAATTTGAAGTGTTTTGTTGAAATATCTTTGATTCATGTAATTTTTGCCAAATTTGTGCCAAATAGGAGGCAGGTTTCTGACAGATGTTCTGTGGGTCTCCCCTGGGTGCTGAAACCCTGTACTTACTGCAGCTCTTCACTGGCATCTTTCTGGAAGTACCTGCTTTGCTCCACGCAGAGACAAATTGATTCTCTTTGTTCAGTGGAAACAGAGAAATAAGAACATGTACACAAATGATATCCTTAATGTGAGACTGGCTGAAATTCAGTAAAATCATGTTATAGGATAATTAAATCCGCTCAGTCTCCTATGTTTCCCATTGCTGTGTAAAACAAGGAAATGACCAGTGATCTGTAGCTGGCCAGCTAATTGTGAAGCAATTACTGCACAGTAACTTTCAAGCAACTTCACAGCAGATTTAAAAGAGAAAAAAAATCTGTTTGGTCTAACCCAGTGGATTTTTTTTTTTTTTTTTTTAATCGCTGCAATAAGGGAAAAATTTAATTTTGCGTTCCCAGCCAGATTGCTCTAATGGCCTAGGTATTTTGCTGGGAGAACTGTGCTGACTGATGAGCGTAGGTCAGGTACTTTGAGGGTGCCAGAACTGGAGAAGCAGAGACAGAATTAGTGCAGACAATAACTGTTGCCCGATGCAGCTTAACACGCTGACTACAAAACCGATGAATTTTTCATTTGATCCTACTCAGTGGTCCGGTGTGCGGTGGATAACTGAGAAGGCCCTCTTGCCTCCAAATGTTTTCGTAAGGCTCCTTTCGGATGCTGTCAGATACAGAAGCTATGAGGCTCAGTTATTCAAAAAAATCGCGAAAGGTGTTGAAGTCATGCTTTCATGCCAGAGCATAATACTTATAATGAAGCAGTTACAATCCCCTTTTCTTGGTTTTGTTATCTATATTTCTAATCTCAAAAGCACTCATCCTCTTGCAATGTGCTGCCTTTAATCTCTAGGACTCCAGCGTGTTGCATTCTGTAGCATTCCGAGGTTAAAGAGGGAGCCTAATCTTTTGCAAACCCTTTTCATCTATTGGTGCTGTAAACGGGTGGGTGGAATATAGAAGAGCTTCAGTGCATAAATATGTAGCTCCCTTTTAGCTTTGAACATTGATTCACAAAGCAGTCACACTGCGCTACAGTAGGGGCATCTCTGAGTTGGAAAGAGTTGCTATTAGTGGATTACTAGTCCATGGCCCTATGGGGAATCAGGGATATTTCTAGTCCAATCTTCAAAGTGTCACAAAAGAGTTTGGTTTGAAAGCAGCCACGTCCAGCTGGAAAATCTCCCTTTTCCTGGATGATGAATTATCTTTTCAATGCTGAAAGTCTTCTCTGATTTGTTGCTGTTTATCCTCCTCTATTGATCTGCTTGTTTAAAAATAACCACTTGAAGTAATTTATATAAAACCACTTAGAACAATTGAGTTTCTTGTGGACAGACCAGGTATTAACGTTATTTTGCTGGTTGGCTATGTAAGCTGTGCTTTTGCCTCTGTGCTGGGAAGAGACATGTTAATACAAAACCATGGTGTGCTGGAGTACTCTGGCACAATTTACTCATCTGGCTTTTCAGTGGGTCAGGAGGGACGAGAGAAGCTTGTCCTTCTGAGCCATAGCAAACTGCTGGATAAGCTTAGGCGTCTCATGTAATTCTACGCAGACTTTCTAACAAATGTTTAAGGTCTTGAAAAGCCAAAGGGTCAACATTTAGACTATGAGTTATAACTAAATTACAGTGATACTGATTTGTCATAGGCAGCTGAGAGTGGGGCTGCAGGTTTTCCGTCTTTACCTGCTCAGTAACGTAGAACCTGAGTTCTCCCACGCTTCCTGGATCCTTGGGATTTCGCACAGTTCTACCTGTGTTGGTGTCAAGCAAAAAGTGGAGGGCATATTTGTGTGTATTGTATACTTTGGGAAGCAGCTGTCGTGTTTCCAAGCGCTCTTATTATACACTCTTACTGCTATTGGATTGAATTAATTTCATTTATTATTGTTATGCTGTTGCACTTCCCTGTAAAGTTTTTTTAAATGGATGGGGTGATGTATATCTTATCTCACAAAATTGTCTATGTAGCTTGCGTTGCAATTTGCTAGTTAGACTATTCTATACAAATTTAGGCTCAAGATTTTAGAAATCCATGGGCAGGTTCAGCTTTCGTTGTACACAGTGAATAACTTTGTTGTGCGTTTGATGTTTGGGTGTTGGGTCGTATTTCCCAGCTATCGAAGAAATTAATTACGGGCACTCTGGTTGCTCTAATGGCGTATCGTACTCAGCGTTCCCTTTCTAAAGTGCATCCTGCTATTAGCGGGGTTGCATGGGATACAGCTCAACGTAATTTCGTGAAATCATGTAGCAAAGTAAGGCACGGTCCAGTTACTTGGAGCTATAAAAACAGTTGCTCAGAGGAACAAGCGCCTGTTTTCACTGGATTCCGAGCCTATTCTTTATGCCTGCTATGCGCCGCTATATGCATCATTACAGGAGTTGCCTGTATTTATGTGAGGTAATGGAATTTTATTCTAAGTTATAATTCAAAAATCTTTTTTAAATTTAAGCCAAAATATAGATGAACTGTTATGTTGAAATATACACAGATGAACTAAGGAGACTGAGTTCTTATTTTGTATTTAAAAGTTTGACTTTTATCAGTACCAGACAATTCTGTTGTTGAGTCTGTAATGAGAAATGGGGTATAGTTTAGTGTTTATTTTTAACCCTTGATTAACGTTCATACTTTCGTGTTCACGATGATACACAAGTATTTTGTCAACAAGTAAATGTGCATGCACAATTGTATTTTCTTTTTTTGCTGTTCAGTGTCACTTCTTGCTCTGATTTCTTGCATAAAAAGCCTATGCTGCAGAATTTGGCATTGTAATTAAGTGCTGTAATTACTGTACACATACAGTGCAATAGACAATAGGATTTTTTTTCTTGTGCGTGGAGGTTACAAAACATGTAACTACTTCTCTTTGAATCCATTAGAGAAAATATGGGGCTCCACCTCCAATGAAATTGCCACCTCCTTATAGAGCACTTGAAAGACTGCATGCAGAGGAAGCCAACGTGGATGAAGAGGAGGACGAGGATGCTTGTACAGAGAGTGAGTAGTGCCACAATCATTACGTCAGATTACATTTGTGGAACACGATCAGATTGTGATAAACGTATCTGTCGTTTCTTGCTCGTATTATGGGAAGTAGTGCTCAGTGTGGCAACAGCATCTAATCCTCAACTTTGTTCTTACCAGGGGCTACTGATTTGTAACATAGTCTTCTCTTCCCGGCCAGGCTCTTCTGAAGAGATGTAGGAAGGACTCTGTTTATTTTCAGTCTAAAAATGTCTAAGCAATGCCTAGAGGACTTGCTTGGCGGTGCCGTCAGCAGTGAAAGGCACGTGTTGTGCTTTACTGTTGTAGTTGCAGTGGTTGTTGAGAACCACTGGTGCATAGTCCTTGTCCAGAAGAGCCTGCGGTTGACTTCAGACAATGCTGTTCCAGCAAAATATTTATTTGCCTTTAAAAGAAAAATCTGCTGATTTATTGTTTCAGTACTCTACTGAAAAAAAGGATCTCCTTTATTTTGTAGCACCTTTTATGGGAAAGGTTCTGCAATTGTCCAGTTCTGGGTGTTGCAGTGAATTGTGATGCTGTGCACTCTGTGGAAGAGCAGACACCTAAAGAGTAGGATGCAGTGCAACTTGAGAGCTTCCGGTGGCGTGACTTACATCCCAGCCTGCTGCTTTGTTAATTACAACTTTGGATAAACACAATATTATTACATATAGCTTATCTTCCAATAAAATATTTAGGAATACTAAAATTGCAGTTAGGGGTCCTAAATTATCTTCAAAAATGAATTACCTTACTTTTAGTTTTTTCTCTTTCTGCTCAGCATATATGTGAGGGTTTTGTTGGGGTTTGGCTTTTTTGCTACAGTGATTTTTCTCATCGTCTTTTGTCTTGGAGTTTTTTGTTTGCACTAGCTACGGGTAAGCCAAAGCAGAGAGATGCCTTTGTAGCTTTTTGACCTTGAAGCAGCCATGGCTCCTATTCAGAGTAGAAGCTCCCAATTTGGAGCCTGCTGGTGGGAAAGGTCTTCCAGCTGCTCTTGCTGATTTTCTTGGCAATGGTGTGCCATTGAAGCCGAGATAATTAATGAGTTTGGTTGGTTTGTCACTTTTAGGGCTGCTTTGGTGGAGACGAGAAGGATTTTGGAAGGTTGTTCTCATGGAAACAGTAATAGGGGCACAGAAACAGGGTGTTCAGCTCTGCCTTTGTTGTTTTAAGGGAAAGCTGCAAGTTCTTCAACCAACTGAGGCTTTTCCAGAACTCCCCCTTACTGAGTTTGTCATCTCATCTGTTTGGAGTGTGCCACATAATTACCTCAAGAAGGTTTTTCAGCGTTTTTGTGGGGAGTGGTGGTCAGGAGGAGCATTTGACTGCAGACTCTCTGGATGCTGGATTTAATATATCTTGAGCTTTCAAACCAACTCTGTAAACCTCCAAGCGTAGCAAACTGATTTCAGCTTGTTATTGAAGTTATAATTCCCAGTTAAAGGGATATATTTGATAAGTAGCCTCATACCTCAGTTATCTCATTAGGATATGCCTCAATCCGAGTGCTTGCTAGACCTAAATTAATACTTTGCACAGAAATAATTTCTTATTGATGGGCTTGGTCATTTTTTAGTTGTTCTGCCATCCCTAATGATATTGCCGGCTGAGTCTAATAGCTGAAAAGGTAAAGCTACTTCTGGTATTAAATTCATCAATCCTAACAGATTTGGCAGCAGCAAGCAGATCTATTCAGGTGAATCTTCTTCTCTCTACCCTTTTTACTGACTGAAGTGCAATGTTTTCCCGTGAATCTTGGAAACCCAAGATATGCAATTTCCAGGTTATTCTTCCCCACCTTGTTCTGTTTCTTTAAAATAAAAAGCAGGCTAAGGAAGGTTAAACTAAATTTGTGCCTCAACCCTTGCAGTAAAAAGCACGTTAGAAATGATCTAACTGTACTTAATGATATTACGCATCTTGGCAGCTGTGGAATGGGCTTTTACAGAGTCTCTTTTCTGTAATCACTTGAAAAACAAAATTTTCTCTGTAAATTCCAGTGCAGTATTGTTTTCGTGAACCACTTGATGTTCATAACTTCTGTCCTCATTCTTGAGCACCTTTCTCGGAAATCTCAGTCCAGGCCAGTACTTGCCGTTTTAATACTGTTCATTTGCATTTTCATATTGATCCATTCCTTCCTCGCTTATCCTACTAATTCTACTGGCTTTGTAAGCTTAACTAATAATTTTCTGAGCTTCAGTGAACAGATGAACTAGATGTATTGTCTTCCTTATTTAGAAAATCACGCGTCTTAAAAGGAAAAAGTGGTGTCAGCCTGGGTAAATTCACATCATAGCTTCTCCTTTCATTTACTTCCTGTAGTTCTCAATCAGTGCCAACAGCGTGGAAGCATTTTGAGGTGGGACAGCTTTTAAATCTGTGCTCTGGTTGCGCTCTTGATGGATTTGATTTTATTTTTCAGCATTCTTATGCATACAACTGCAGCGTCACAAACCTGCTCATCGGTTTCTTTCATTCTCCAGAAATACTTTATTTGCTCCACTTGATGATGTTCTCCTTGCTTGGCACTTCTTTCGATCCATGCTTTCATCTTTTGTCTCCATGTCCTTCATCATTCCCCATACTTGCAAATGAAAGCAAGGCATTGTTAGTCTTCCTGCCATACTTAGAAAATGTTACTTTCCTTTCTGTCCCATCCATACTGCCTCACAAGTCTCCGTGTTTTGTCTGTTTTCCCCTTAAAGTGGCTGAATAACCTTTTGGTATTGATTTAATTTCCCCTGTGGGATCTAAATCCGCTTGCCTTTTGGCAATGCTCCCTTTTATTTCTGCTTTTCCACCGCTGAAACTGTAGTTTCTTTCCTGACTTCTTGTAACAAACACTCATTTCTTGTAATGTTCTGCCTTTTCTTTTCAGAGGTTGTTTTTGATCTAAATAGAGTGAATCCCTGTTGGGGATAGAACTCCTAGGTAGCTCTTGGTTTAGAGAAATTCCAGGTGTCCTCCATGTTTCTGTGTTTTAAGAAGTTTAAAGAAGTTCCAGGTGGTTGGTTTTGTTTTGGTTTGTGTTTTTTTTTTTCCCAAATGTGTCTTCTTGCACCCAAACCCCTTAGTTTCAGACCTCGTTCTCTTTATATTTGAGTTGCATTTCAATCACCGTTACTTCCAATATTATTTTCTAAGTTCTGAGATAGTTTTTTGCTAGACTGAAGGCAAGTTGAAAGTAGCATTTCCTCTTGTTTCATTTCTTCTTCTAGTGATATTGGCAAACCTTTATCAGTATTCAGCTCTAACCCCGTGTGATGTGGTTTTTGTTTACTTTTTGCTTTGACTTCGCTGGTTTAAGGCTTTCGGTTTACTCTTTAAAAACAGTTTTGTAAAACTTGAAGCCTGCGCGTCCTGCTGCAAAAGGAGCCTTCAAAATGCTTCGTCTTACAGACCCGAAAATGTTACAACACGAGTTTGGCGTTTTCCCTCCCCCCGCTGGAAACACTTCCCCATGGCAGAGGTTATTTTGGAGGAGCTCACTCTCCATGAAGAGGTTTTTTAAGCTTCCCAAACCCTAAAAACATCAGGTTTTGAATAGGACTTTTTCTCTCTCTCTCTCTTTTTTTTTTCTTTTTAATCAAAACAAGTAAAAGGAGGGGAGAGCATACAAAGGAGCTATTTGTGCTTGCAAGCAGCTGTGCTAAGGCTGCAGCAATAGGCATCGCTGTGTTTTCCTTAGCAGCGGAGGGCTGTAGGTGTGCGCTAAGAGTCTGCTAATAGACTAATGTGCACCCTGTTGCGGCTTATTGCTATAATGAGGGGTTAGGAGTAAAAAGAAGCAGGGGAAATGGATGGGCAGAGTAGGTTGTAATGGAATGTTTTATAAGGTTTTCCTTGGGGCATTCAGAATGGTACAATTTAGATATACTTCTGTGATTGAGTTGAGGCAATCATAAGTTAGATAGGAAAGACCTTAGAAACCATTACGAGAAAGCTAAAAAGACAACTGTTGAAAGCACTTGGAATCCTTAATTTCAATTGATATGTGTTTTTTTACTAAAATGTTTTGTCTAGTTAGTTGACTGAGATCGATCTGGTTGGTTTCAAATAAGTTTAGAATAATAAAAATAGATAATAATAAAAAATTTGTGAAAGGTGGCTAAGATAATGGACTAGATACTGCTGTGCTCAGACTTCCTGTCTGCAAGGATATTTAACTGTATCTAATAAGGGGATAATAATGCCCCCTTTCTTTTATTTTGTCTCTAGATAATGTAGAAATCAATGAAGCTGTAAGAAAGCATAATGACTTATCTTCCTGAAATGCTTTTTGAGGAATGGCGGTTTCTCTACCAAAGAGATCTTAAAACTTCTCTAGTGTTTCGACTTTGCGTTCCCCATTGTGATAAACGTGTGGCTGCGTAGGGTGTGTGTGTGCGCACACGTGTGTGGGTTGTCTCGGTAGGGTTGGGGTTAGAAGATGCTTGGGCAGGTGAGCAGGGTGCCCTCATCCTACGTAAGGTTTTTAGCAGCTTCCATGGCGTCGACGATATCCGTAAGCACGTGAGAGGATGGTGGCTTTCATTAAAAACAAAAGATGAAAAGAAGGAAGAGAGTTTGGTTGAGGCTTCATGGAAGGTATGGTCAAGTTTATGGGGTGTGCTTTAGGTGCGAAACTATGACCTGAGGAAGCGTCCATGCACTGCTGTGGGCGAAGGTGGGAAAACGGTCATTGTCACTTTGGAAAAATGCCTGAATTATTAACAATAATTAAATAAAAACAAAACCACTGATAAATCTATAATTCGTGAGAATCTGACTGGTCAGCGTTTGTTTTATGTGAAGCTGTGCTAAAGCAAAGGAAAAACAAGTCTTAATTTAATTTAATTTTTGCGGGGGGGACGACGATGTAACCCAAACCCAGTGATCTTCAGGTGAGGCGGCGTGCGTAGCCAAACGCTGCCTCTCCAATAGATGTCACTGCAATCAACAGCAAATAGAGATGATGTTCAAAGAGTAAGATGTAGCCTGGAAAAATGCTTCAAGCTTTCTGAAAATAAAATATTGAAAAAATTACAATTGCAATATTTAATTTTCTTAAATATAGTGACAAGCGTATTTAGTACGGTGGATTGCCAAAGATCAGGCGAGAGCTAGGATTAGACAAATAGAGCAGTGACTTTCATTTTTTAGCTCTGTGTTAATCTCTATTTAATGTGACTCTGTACTGCTAATCTTCTTCTCCCATTCTCGTTCTGACCCATAATTAGCTAAAATATGTAAGTTTTGTAACCAGCCCTAATATCAGACCCAGAAGGGCTGTACGTGCTGGGCAGACTCTCAAGCTGTTGTGCCACAGGAGGATGGATTACGACGTTGGTGTCATTGCAGTTTGAGGTTGGGGGTTAGTTTGGGGTTTTGTTGTTGGGCTGGGTTGTTTTTTTAGTCTGTTTGTGAATCACATGCAGAGTTCTCATCATCTGATGAAGTATTGCAAAAGGAAATTACATTTTTGATGAATTAATAGTAAAACTGCAGCTGGGACTTCTTGTATTTTTTTACTGTGTGCTTGTACATAATGCACTGAACAGATGGCTTTGTGTGTGCTGTGATACATATTCTAAAGAAAGGACAATGAACTTTAAAAATGAACAAATTAATGGTATTACCAAAATAACTGAGTATTTTGACTTGTTTTAAATGCACTATTTGGAATAGAGAATTAGTAAGGACTTCCCCAAATAACTAAGTATGTTTATAAATTTAGAGAGAGATTTTATCTTTGTTTTTTTTAATTACTAAATGAGGGATTTTGAGTCTTTTCAGTATTTCAGTTCAGCACTCATTGCAATAAAACTAATATTGTTTGTTTAGAGTTTCAGCAAAATACAAGTTATGATGAAGTTTGAATCTCACGCTTATAATGACAGATTGGTTTTGTTTTCTGACATTTAAAAAAAAAACAACAACAAAACAAAACAACGAACACTGCACCATGAACACATATCACTGTTGGGAAACTGCAAGATTTGCAGCGTTTGAAAATAATCACATTTAATGAAGCCATTTGACTAAGAGGAATTCCTTTTTAACCCCTGTAGCTCGCATAAAAAGGATGCTTAGATAAATAATGACTATTAACCGCCGCTTTGCCATGCGGTGGGTCATTAGGCGTGATAGTACCTGCAGCTACCAGCGATGTAAACAAAGGTTTGAGGTGACTCGTGTTTGGGGACAGAGATGTCATTCGGATGCTGGCAGAGAAAGCCAGCACAGGAACAGCAGCCGTGGAGCATCAGTGGGTCAGATGTGGGAAACCAGAGATCTGCTTCTCCCTGCATACTTTCATAGGCAGCTTTCATCTGCTGGCAGATGTAACTGTTAGCTTGTGGGTAGCTTGAAATTAATATAATTGATGGCATCTCATAATAGAAACAGACAGACGGTTTGCCCTTAAGGAGAGAGAAATCTGAGGAAAAATAGGCCCAAGGTCGTCAGAAGAAAGACAAGCACTGAGGCTGTGTATGATGAGGATTTGAGCTGCTTACAGCAGTGAATGTTTGTCAGGAATGCAGATATCTTGAAGTACATGCTGGTACAGCAATGGTACAAGGGGGTTTCCCAGGTAAGGATTCGCATCTATCTCTATATTGTGTTTGTTTCCAGCAAGTCATTTTAAGTATTTTTAGTGATGATTTAGAACCAGTGAAGTGCTGGAGGTAAGAAAATAATAGCATAGATTTTTTTTTATTTTTTTTTTCCTCAGTTTGAAGCATGGACATATAGCATGATTGGAATACTGAATGCATTTAATATCTTTAAAATATTTTGCCTTGTGTTTCCTTATAAATGATTGTTTCTGTTGTATGTTTGTGTTCAACATTCTTATATACAAAACTGATGTGAGCACACAGTGCTTAAAGTATAAGAATTCCTAGCATTAAATTTCTTGCTATATAGAATTATCTACTCTTCCATAACTGTTATTGTAATGTAGAGACAGATGGCTGAATTTTCTTCACTTTGCTTGTTAAGAATGTGTTAGGTAAATGTTTTTAGACTAAAATAAAAAGCTGCTGGGGAATCTAAACTGAATATTCAGCATTTTCATGGTATAAGGAGGCAAAACAAGAATAAAGCAATGTGAGAGTAAACAAATGAGCTATTTGCAATGAAGGATAATCTAATCTTTAAATATTGCCTCAGACTGCATTTGTTCTTAGGTATGATCTTTTCTTCCAACACAAGCCAGGTATCCAGAGAATAGCGTTACAATGCCAGGCATGAAATATACTGATTTGATGTTTTAAGGTTATTACATTGTCTAAGGCATGGTGCAGGTGGCTTATGTTGTTCGGGATCTTTGATCTTACTCGGGTGTTACAGATAAGTAATTTCATATAACTTACAGATAGAAGATAATATCTGTGGTATAAATCTGCATACACAGGCATAACTGTGCAAACTTGCTAAGAGAGGAGAATACAAGTAGATCTTTATATTGCTCTCCCTGAAGAACGCTTAATATCACGGCAATGACTTGCACCTAAAAATGTGCAAAAAGGATGTAAATATTTAAAGAAATAAATGAAAGACTAGCCTAGAAAAGGTGGTTATGTGTTTATATTCTTGAACATCTCATTTTTAGATAGGGTGATATCTTTTGTCATTACCATTGTAAATGATGTTGCTCCACTGCATAAAAAAAATTATGTTATTATATAAAGGAAACTCTACTGTGCATTATGTCTTGTCCAGACTAGCACAGCATTGCTTTTAGTTAGAATACAGAATAGATTATTTGCATAATAGCTCTGTTCCAAGATGGTCTGCGTGGTTTAAACAGTACCTGCTCCAAATATGTACTGGAAGTAAGTCTCTAACAGAAGGGAAAGTAAAAATGTTAAATGGCGATAATTTTATTCTTTACAGATGTTGCCTAGTTTTCCACAGTATTACAGTAATTGAGACAGCTGTCCAGAATAACTTCTTTAACTCTTTGAGAAAGTTGAAGTTACCTTTTGCTTCTCAATCTTAAGACTTGATTCTCTCCTATTCAAGGTAGTGGCTTAGGGGCTAGTCATCAATTTACCTTCTGCTTTGAGCAGGTAATTGCTCTTTATCAGGACAGCTGGCATTTAAAGAGCAACCCAGAATATTTATCTGTAGGCACGCTCGCTATAATACACTGTGACGGACTATTAAAAATTTGCTTTATGCCGTGTAGTGACCACATATGTATAGAAAAGTACTTGCAAGCTAATGACATCAGGGAGGAGATCTATATGCTCTGTGTGTGTGTATAAAGGACTGATATCTGCATCAGATGAACATCTCTATTTTAGCTGCAAATTCAAAATACTTTTGCCATATTGAAATGAGAAGAGATGTTGTGGCAACTGGCTAAAGGGCAGATAGTTCTTTCTGCTACGCCATAATTAATAATGAACCTTTTATTATTAGTGTAATGATGGGCACGTCTGTTTGCTTCATCAGTGCTTAGAGATCACAGCTTCTGCTTTCCTGCCTCTGCTTCCCGGACAAGTTATTAGAGGAAACGTTAAAGCATTGAGCTTTTGGGGATCATCAAGGAAACAGCAAATTCCTGCTGCTGTGCACATAAAAAGTGCACGTGTGCTGGGCAGAGGTGGAGTGGAGGTCCAAAAGTGAGGACCCTGGGCTGCGCTGGCATCCCTCTGGAGAGAGCTGTCTGCGTGGGCAGAGGCCATGGCCATCGCGCCCGTTCTGCGTGGGGCCTCCATCTGCTCCCCAGAGGCACCTCCACCTCCATTGAGACACCCATTATCCGCATTACCTCGGTGAATGGGAAAGTGTTCCCAACAGGCAGATGGCATGTCAGGTACTACTGGTACCACCACAGGTACTGGTGGCATCTTGGAGCTGTGTGCTCCCAGCTCTCGCCTTGCCCTGCCCACCGCTGGTGCTGCGGGAACCAGCTGCTGTCGGGATCCACAGCTGTAACTCAAGATCCAGGAGCAGAGTCGATGTTGGCGTCATATTCTGGGGTCATTTTGAGAAGGTAAGGGAGAAGGGGGAGCAAAGTGGAGTATTGGGGTTTGTGAGTCAGAGCGTGCAACAGGAGAATAGGACAGGTGAGGGGACTGTGTGGGTCTCGGTCTGGGGGAAGGACAAGGCTTAAGTGTGGAGGAGGACCCTACTCTTCTGCATGTCTCTGTGAACAGACAGGTCAGCACAGAGCCAGGAGCCGCTGCCGTCCCAACAGCAGTAGCTGAGCATCCTGAACTTGGGGATTCCTGTTCAGATGACGAGTGTTCTACTGCCAGGGAACAGAGTTCTAAGAGTGGATTCGTACATTGTCCAAAGCCAGGAAGGGTAAACCTTGACTTCGTCGTACTGTTTTGCAGTTGTTCTGTAGATGCCAGATGCTTTTAACAGTTGTTTTGGATCTTTTAAAAATGCTTTAGGTAGTTTCAAAGGCTTTTTGTATCCCTTAACTGAAAACCAAGTGCATTAATGATCGCATATATATAAATACTTCTGTGTTTTACCTGCGATTTCAGAACTGTAAGCTTAAGTAGCGTTTTTTGGCCTGTGAATGTTAAACTGGTGTAGTACACTGAACTGCGTCCTCTATAAGCTGAGGCGGGAAGTTGTCATTTCCATGGTCTGATGATCCTGGGAATATGACTATATATTGAACATAAGTTCTTCTATCTGTAATGTGCTGTTACTTAGAGCTGAACCACATACCTAAATCGGGAGCAATTTAGAGGGAAATGCTAGGGTGTATGAAGGTACATACAAGAGCTTTTGTGTGTGTGCATGTGGAGCTGAATTACGGCTCTTTACGCTGTGCTTCTGAGAGCAGAGAGGGATTACACCATCCAAAGGGTTCTTAAAGATGCTATGCTTCGAGGTCTCCATCCCTCCAGGTGCTCTGGGAGTACACAGCAAGCAGCAGCATTTGCCGTATCTTAAAACAAGAGCGAAGTGTATCCTGTACTACTACAGTGTGTAATGGCCCTGAAGTTGTCCGGTCTGGCAGAGCCGTGGCCATTCTGTAACGGAGCCATCGGGGCCGCTCAGCCGCGGCAGATCGGCTGGATGCCCAGGGAAGGAAGAGGGACGAGATTCCCTTGGTGCTGGACCCTCCAGCTCCCTGTGCCAGGCTCTGACCTTCAAATCTGGACATTTTTCTGTACTGAATTGTAAACCTTAATGCAAAGTGTCTTCTGAACCAAAAACTGTATTTCTTTCTGGTGTTTGGCAAAAAAAATCTGTTTTAAACCCCATAAGGTTTGGCTGTACTTTCCTCCATTTTGTAACCTGTTATTCTCTTAGGGGATATGACAGGTTATTTGAGGTTTAATACAGTATCGTTTTGTTGTGTATCATTAAAATATTTAAATAGACAATGCAGTAATTTTACAGCAAAGCGCTTATTTCAGGATTGAGTTGCTGGAAGTACAGAAGATGCGGGGTTTTTTTAAATGCTGTTTTTCAAGGGAAGAAAGCCGTTAAGTGAACAGCCTGACAGCGTGGTGTGAAGTGAGGTATCACTGAAGGGCTGGGAGAAGAGTGGAAGGGGAAAAAATGAGATGAGGCTGGGATGTGATGGCCGAGGGAGTAAGTAGAGCTGTATGCAAGGATGAGCAGGGGCAGCTTATGCGTGAGGGCCAAGAAAGAGGTTGAAGGGGATTTTGTGAGGAATGGGGAGTTCAGCGAAGCCTTTCAGGGACAGAATGATGCGGTCGTTCTTTTGTGTGTGCAGGAGGCATACTGTGGCGTTGTAAATGAGCAGGACTCGCAGGGTGACACGCGTCAGGGGGGGCAGAGCGAGCGGGACCCGTGGCAGCTGCCGGCGGCACGAGCGGATGGATGGCTCTTGGCACGGGAGCACACCAACAGGCAAACCCTCTCGGCGTTCCCGGATGAGTCTGTACCGCAGCCAGGTGGTACATCTGCTCTGGCCCATCCTCTCCGTCCCCCCCGATAGCTGCGTGTTGGCAGCCCTTCCCGTTTTCCTTTGGGGCTGATTTCTGTACTCTGCTCAGATGCAGAAGAGACGTTTTGAGGGGACGACATTGGTACTAGTTGGGTGCTCCCTGCGCTGCCTCCAGCCAGGACTTGAGTGTAGAGTTGTGAAGAGTTTAACGAGTACTTCTGTGAGTACTGCACCTAATGAAGTTGGATTCCTGCAGATTTGTGTCTCCCATTCGACTGACTTGGGTGTCAAGGAAGGTGTGAGCTCTGATTTAAGCTTTTCCTGTGGCCGGAGCATTTCTAAGGGCTTTCTCTCATGTGAATTCTTTGACGCTTTAATAAAGTGTGATCTCACACCAAAGCCTTTCCCCCAGTCAGGGTATTTATCAGGTTTCTCTCCTCTGCATGGCCGCCTATTTTCATGAACCTTTTATAGTACCTTTGAGACCCCAGGTCCACCATCAGATTTGCTTCAAATTGGCCAGCAGGTTCAGAGGTTTGGGGGCAGGAGCTTGGATTTCACAGAGAACGATTGCATAAGCTTTGTTCCTATAGGAAAACAGAATAAAACTATTTACCATATTAGAATTAAGCTTAATTTCTATTAAGAGATGAAAATATAACTAATAAACACTGGAGCGTAACCCCCGGACTGTAGTTTGGAGGGCCTGGCGTCTCCTCTGGCTTGGTTACCATCTGTTGGATGTCTTGGTTAGCCATCTGTCGTAAGATACACAGAGCATCTTGAGCCTTCTGGAGCACCATGCCACAGTTTCTAGGGGTTAGGTGGCCATTTAAATTTAAAAAACTAAAATAAAGCAGGATCCGTGGAGTTCCAGCTTACCCAAAAGGCAGTGTTTATTCCTGAGGAGCAAATCTTGGATGCAGCTGAGTCATCCATTTGAAGGCTAAATTCCCCAAGAGAAAAAAAATCTGTTGAATATCAACCCAGAAGAATTACAGTAGAAATTACCATACCCCACTCTTATTTTTCCCTCAAGCATTTGGTTTTTAACTTTCCTTTAGTTGATTTCTTCCTCCAGTCAGAGTGGAAAAAGTAAGTCTATTTAATATAGAGAAGTTTATCCGTTTAGCTCTTCCTCTTGGATAAATCCTTGGAGCTGGATTTCTTTTGCCAGAAGGAAAAGAGAGAGTGCTTGACATATTGCAAGACTCTCTTCACATACATCATCAATTTCCTGATTATAATTGTGTTCATTTAAAAAATGCCCAAAGCTTAATGCACTAATATCTGTATTTCATTAAATACATTAAAGAGAAGCTATTTGTTACCTAATAACATACTCTGATGCTAAAAAAATATCTGTTAAAATACTCTGTTCACTTGTTGGTGATTTTGTTTTTCTTCTGCAGAGAGACGGATGCCTTGCGTATCACCTCTCATTTGAAATGGGGCGTAAGCAAAGGTGTCTGACCCTCATCCTTTGATTTTTACTCTTTGCGTAAGAGAAAACAGGTCTGCCAGACTCTGTCCTTTGGAGAGATTAAAAACAATCAGAATAGATTTTCTGATACAAAATATTGTCTTATTTAATCAAATCTGTCAAGTTTTATGATGTCATAAGTGCAGCATAAACCTGATTAACTTCTTGAATAGACTCTCAAGACAGCTGATTAAATAAGATGTATGGCTTCTTTAGGGAGAGTATACAACTGTTTTACGATTTCACGGTGATGTTAAATGGGGATTTTTCTGTGGGGAGGAATTATTATCTATTCATCTGTCCAGATCCCCCCCACCTCACCTGATGGAAAAGGAAAATGGCAGTTGGCTGTGTAAATGCAGGAGTTGCTGTCTCACTGAGACTTTCTGTGGCGGAAAAATCTGTGTTCTTATTAGCACAGCGGACGTACTTATTTTCCGTTTATATCACATAGGACGATGTAAAATAAACCCTTGCTTTCTTGTTTTAAGAAGAGACATTCAAGTTCATTCTTTGGTTGGTTGGTGCCTTTCTCTTTTGGAATAACAGCATTAATCGAACGGTATGTTTTCAGCCTGGAAGCGTGCGTTTTCGTTGTTCAGCTGTATGAGAAGTGTTTACTTTGTCATCGTCCTTTATGTTCTGCTGTTTCTCAGGCTGAAGCTCCACAATAGGAGACCATCTTACTGTGAGCTGAAAGGGGGAGCACCACTTGCCTGTCTCCACTTCCACCTTCCCCAGTTGTTTATGGTACTTGGGTGCTTGTTGCTCTTCCCTTCCTCAGCCTGTTCAACTCACTCATTCAGCAGAAAACCACTCCACCATTAAAGAGGAATGGTTTGTCGGTGGGTTGGTGACCTGCACAGGCTCACAGAGAAGTCTGAGGAGCACCAGAGGAGGGAGGGATGACGTTCTTCTTCAGCTCCACTTCGCGTGGAACTTCTCCTGGGCTAAACCCATGCTCTAAAATTAGAGTGCTGTGCTCTGCTGTGGGTCACTTTCTTTCATCCTCTCCTCCATAAGGCTGGAAAAGGTCTTCACTTTGGGATACAGCTTGAGCTAAGGTGCCACCTCAGCAATGAAGTGAGGCTGAGTGCGAAGCAAGTGACGAGCAGGCGTGGGCTGTGCAAATGCTGCTCTGCTCAACACTGTGCCAGCTGGACCAGGCTGACGAGAAACCAAAGCAAGTGAAGGGGAGCTGCAGTTTGCTTCTCCTGAAACGGGAGGGGAACATGGGGCCCTGTTAAAGATGGGAGTGCGGCAACGCACCGGTGCTTGCTCTTGGCTGAGTCTTGTAGCTCTGAGTTCGGCTTGGGAAAGGCATCCTGTGGATAAACGTTACCAGAGGTTGCCAGTAGTACTCTCTTAATCATGGGAGAGCCAAGTTGCGTGTCAAACCTCATTCAGAGTGTGGGGTAGGTCTTTGTCTTCTGAGGGTCAGGCCTCTTTTAGACTTGAAGCCAACAGTTGCCCAGTGGTGGCTGTACCGTTAGCTTGTATACCCGTTCTACAAGTGATACAATGATTATTACATTAGACATCATAAATGGAATATACACATCATAGCTGAAGATATGGAAGATATAGTAGAATAATTATTATTGGCTTTTTATTAATAGAAGAGGCCTTAAAGTGAAACTATAGGTATGTATTTGTTTTGTTCTAAGGCACAGAATTTGGCAGTCTCTGGCATTGCCAGGTGTTGCAGTCATTTTTCATTTTCATTTTTCATTTTACCTGGGCAATTAAAGGTGAGTCATGACATTGGGAAACTCAGCTTTACACTTAAACAAACAAAGCCTCTTAAGCATTGCTTGGTATTGTAAAAAGCTTGAAAATGACTCAAGTGCGATTTGATAGCTCAAAAGAACAGGACCTAGGACCAACCCAGGCTTATTCTTTTGAAATTTCTTGGCTCTGGAGAAGCATGGCACGATGTGGGGAGATAAGGGGCGGACTGGCCTTTTTCTCCTTATGTAATATTTCGTTTCTTGCCTTCGCATCCAGAAGTGTGCGGCGATGAGGTGGATGTGTAGGACACCAAATGTGCAGGTGCAGGGATTGTCTTCAAGTAGCTGACGGACCTCTCGGCACCTCTGGGGAATTACAGAGCGTGGTTTCAGTGTCCTGTGCAAAAGCACAGAGGATCCTAAAAGTCATCAGATCCTCTGTGAGTGTTTGTAATCAGTTTGAAAAACTGACCAGGTGTGAACCTAACAAACACTGATTCTGAAGAGCTGCCTAAATTTTGAAAAATGAGGAGATAAACAATACTAAAGAGTGTTGGTGCAGATGGTCAGGTCTGCTTGTCTACAAGTCGAGTACCCGCCATCACCTTATGTCTTCTAAAAGCTGGATATGCATCTTTTTTAATATTAAGCTGCTTTTTTTAATTTAAATTGGATTTGCACTTAATTTAAATCAAACGTTTTCTGCTTTTAGCATGTATTGTGAGTTCTAAATAGCGATCTACGTAGAGATCTGAGCATCCTCTAACCTACTGGCATAATTTAAATGAAAAAACTCTTCAGGAAAAGTATGTGTGCACCCAGGGACTTGAGAGAAATCTGGACCCAGAAGGGACTGTAGTAAAAATCCAGCTTTTGACTTTTTCTTCAGCAGCCCGAAACAAAGACCTATTCTCTCTACAGCTTATTCAACTAATTCAGTGGGAATGCAAACAGCTTATCAAACTTGAACAGTTTGTTAGGAGCTGAAAAAGGATATTTTTCTTTTCTGGTCTGTGAATAAAAACTAGGAGTGTGAAGTTGAGAGTTGTCAGTTGGAAAATTATGGAAGTGTTTGTGGCTGTGGTGCGATGGCAGAACCTCCTCCGAGGTCACTGCACGGCGTTTATCGTTAACTAGGTGTTCGTGAAGGCCCCAAGACAGACAAAAGGAAATCTTGGACAAAGTGGAAATTAGACCATTTAAAAATGGTTTTGATCACCATGGAACCTCCCTTATCTGCTGTGAGAATAACAATGCTTTTGTTTAATATTCCAGTTTTAAATGAAAACATTTTTCTTATATTAATCACAATTGGCATGTTTGCATGCAATATTTTTATTACAAAGCTGTTGCTTGTATTTTAATTGCATTCTAATTTCCATCCAAATACAAACAGTATATATTGTTAGGAAAAATATATAATATAGAAGAAATATTGTTCATAGTATGTGACATATGAGAGAAATATCGAGTATTTCAACAGATGTATAATAATTTTTATATTTCCTTAAGTACTTATATAGCATTTTATCCCCATGGTTGGCCTAAAGAAGGAGCATACAATGTAAGTATAATCTTTTGCCGCAGATAAATGTATTTTAATAGTGACTAACTAGTTACAATCAACTTTAGCAAAATAACTAAAACCTAAAAATATTAAAACAGGATTAAAATTTATCGTTCAGATCGCCATTGAATTATATCATGACTAAAGTAGCTGATCATGATCTGTCTTCCCTGGTTCTTCTCACTGTCAAGACTTGCACTCTGTTTTCCAGCATAGCTCTGTGGGTATTTTCTGGGCTTTACAGTCCCAGATGACTCACCCGACTTTAATCTTTTCTAATCGCTGTCACAGCATATTTAAAAATTGCTGTACAAACAAACTTAAACTGCTGTGGCGGGGTTTGGTTTTTTGTTTTTTGTTTTTTTTTTTTTTTTTTTTTAAATCCAAAAATTTAATTTAGCCCTCGTCTAGTCACACTGATTTTACGTAGCTTTGTTGCGTGGCAAGGCCGTGCTGCTGTGGCAAAGCAAGCCGTTGCGTTGGCTTGGGACACTCTTCCTGCCATCTCCTCTCCACCATCTCTTATCCCAGCTGCACGGTATCGTTTCTTCCCCTTCACCTGCTCTTTCACAACCTTTAATCTTTTCTTTTACTTTTATTTCTTGTTAGTGCAACTGGGTTTTTTTTGAAGCTTAACAGGTTTTTTTGTCCGCTTTTCACAAATGGTGGCAGTTCCCCTGGAGACCTTCCTTCTAAGAGTTCTCTCTGGATCTTTGGGCTCATCGGTACGGGTTGTGTTTGCTTGTCAAAAAGTTTTTATTATTGAATCCAAAAGTCTCACCATTTTCTCATCCATCCCGCTCTAGACGGAGGAGGTTCAGGCTCTCATCACAGGTTCTTAAATTAGTAACAAATCGCTGCATGAGAAATGTCTCGTCACCTTGGCTTCTGAGAGATGTCCTCTGTGCTGCCTCTTACAGTACCTGATCTCTGGGGAAGCTGAGGGTCGGGCCCATAAAAGCCTTCATTAGGTAACAAACTTTCATTTTTTGACAATAGTCTGATGCCGTTGTCTTTAATCAGACTCGGTGCAGAAAGATTCCAAGATAATGACTGTGCCAGTCGCTTTGCGGGAACATCATTATTTAAAGATGAAACAGTGTCAGATCAAGTTCCACTGTATTACTGTCAAGGGAGGAAGAATTTAAATGTTCACAATATTCATTTGCTCATGTTGAGACCAAGCAGAAAAGCAATGGATTAGAGTTCCCCAGGATTCTTTGTTCAGTCTCGGACATATTTGCTCTTCCATCAAATGAACGAGCAGCTTTCAAATAGAAATGTAGGGAATGGATTATAGATGCTGGCAGAGCAACGTGAGCAGGAGCAAACCAGAAAACCTGCCCCTACCAGAAAGAGTAGCTTAGAAAAGAAACTTCTACCCCAATTGCGAGATTTTCCCAAAACTGCATTGTAAAATGGGTCATTAAAACATTGCCACAGCATCTGGGAATCTGATTTTGTGTGTGCCCGTTGTGCGTCCTTACACATCCCTGACACGTGGTGGGCACGTCGATGCCAGGTGATAGCCGCCGTGCAGCGGGCCAGAAGCGCGAGTCATGTGCGTTTAGAGCTATTTCAAATTTCCTTGAGACTTGGCAGATGGAAATCAGTATTTTCTAATGTTGACATATTGTAGCTTGCCGCAGAAGCGTGCGAGGCAAGGCTCAGCAGAGCAGGAGCAAGGCTGCTTTCTCTCGGGAGGCGCAGCACGCCTGAGCCTGGTGGCTGTGATAACTGAGCCTTATCTCTGGGCTGCTCGGTGCCATCACCACCAAGCAGGCTGGCGAGCTCTGAAGACTGCAGTATTTTGGCCTTAGATGACTTAAACTCCATGGTACAATATAATATACTGCAATATTGTACAGTAGAGTATTTTTTGTAGGATTTTTCTCGGTTATCTTTTCAACGGCTTAAAAATGGGGTCTACAGCAGCTATCTTTGGAGGCTACCCCATATTTTAAGGATGTAATTAGTTCAAAAAGCATTCACTTGGGCCTTTTGTGGGCCTAAACATAACTGTGACGTGATATATTTTTACACATAACTATTTGTATCCTCATAGAGAAGATTTTTATCGAAAGAAAAATGTCTTTGTTGCTATTTGTCTGTATTTAATCAACTAGTGGCAGTGTGATGCTCCAGCCGCCAGCCTGTTTTGTGTGTCTCCTACGTAGAGGAAACAGCCAGTTTATCAGTCCCAGGGCAGCGGGCAAGAAACACGTGGGCAGCTTTTGCCAGTCCTTTCCTCCAAAGCCAGTGAGGCTGCAGAATTGTCGGCGGGTGCGGAGACACTCTGAGCTCTGCCGGAGTGACTGATTGCCAGATCACAGCACCCGGAAGAGGTCACTTTTGAGGAAACCCCAGCGCTTGGATGAGGGTTAATGCGTCATTTGAAAGGCAAATGAGTGGAAGCATTGTGTGCAGGGGAGGGCAGATCCCCTTATAATCAGCAGTTATTGGCATCAGGATGCTCTGCGTACCACACGTTCACTACATCTCCTTTTAAAACTGTTAAAGATCTCAGATAAAACATCGGTATGAATAGACTCGTCATGTCCTTGTCATCTGATTAAAAAAGAAAACATACAATATCACTTCCTCAGAGAACTTCAATGTCGTGTAACAAAGCTGCAGCTTTAGAATGACGCTTTGGGTCTGAAATCAGGAAAAAAATTTTGGCAGGAGCTGCATTTGTTGAAAATGTTGACATGAGCCAGTGCAAGTGTTGGAGATGCTCCCTGATGTTACAGGCTGTGGTTACCCTGTCTGTTCAGCCGGGGCTAAATGTCGCTTTTCTCTCTGCTGTTGTCTTTGTGTATGATGATCTCTTGATTGTAGGAAGCAAAAATTAATGATAACCGTTTCTAAATGTCACCTGCTCGCAGGAACGAAATGAAATGGTACTTGAAGTGGATTGTGGAGACTCTCATTATACCCTTCTTCCTGGATTAGTTAAAAATCACTAGCAGAAATTTTTACCTTCCACTGCAGAAAGAGTGATGTGAGGGACAAGTGGGATTTAAGGGAAGCGTTGGAGGAGAAGGAAAGTTTTCTTGTGTGAGCTGCGAAGCTGCTGCACGCGTTTGCATGGCGTGAGAGGAGCAAAACAGAATGGGAGCCTGAGTCGAAGGGGGCGGTCAGAAGAGAAGAAACTCAGAGACCCCAAATAGTAGTCCAGCTCCTTCACACAGAAAGAGAAGAAAAGAGGCAGTCTTCAAGTTAGGGTAAGAGTATTGTCTCAGGAGAGTTTAATGTACGGTTGTTTTTCACTTGAGCTTGGGTGAGTTGTATTTGTGCGAGTATAAAACCCCATACGTTAGCTGTTCATCCAGAGAAGGCTGTGTCTGTGTGGCACCTTGTGTGTGCTCTTGCCCTCAGGTACTTAAAAATAACGTGACAATTTTGGCTGACAGTATTTTGGGGAGGAAGGGGAAAGATAGAGCCATGGAGCTCTTTTTTTTTTTTTTTTTTTTCTTCCTTGTATGTGACAGGCTTGGGCTTGGGGTGGGAGCATGAATTGAAGTGTGCCAGAGAATAGTAGAAATGCTGGCTTTTATTTTTCTTTGAAAATCATCGCTTCAGTTTTGGTAAATGACTTCCAAATGGTGTACGTGAAGCAAAGTGTTGCCGAAGGGATGGTGGGGCTGTCAAAGGGAGATTGTAGGGGATGCCGAGTTTCTGGATCAGATGGGGAATCCGTAGCTGCCCCATCCCACTGCAGGGATGCTCCCTGCCCACAGCCTGGAGATAACGGCATTTCCGAAGCCGTGAGCCCCGGCAGCCTCTGTCCTCTCCTCTCACCACCCGAGGAAGGGGGGACTGC